>NW_006399870.1:4074832-4120073 GCF_000299155.1 Elephantulus edwardii
TGTCTAATCTGTTTGGTACATGCTGAACTTCTTGAATGTGAATTTCCTTGTTCTTCTAGTTCCCTTTCCACAGCTTTCTACCTTTTCTCACTGCTTTCCTTGCCTCTCCCATGTTCTGGAATTCTATCATGCATATGTTGTTTCTTTTGATGTTAATCTCACATGATTCTTCATTTTCCCTCTGTCTCCTCTCTGATTTTTCTCCTAGTATTTTCCCTTTGAGGTTCTTGTCTTCCAGCTCACTGACTCTGTTCAATCTCTTCTGTTGTTTTTGTCCCTTCAGCAGGGAAACCTTTTTTTTTTCTAGCAGATTTTTAGCTCTTTGGGAGAAGGTGGAAAGTTTCACTAACATTGATTCTCCCCTTCTTTATGCAGTTGTGATTGTGAAAAGCTGCCTCATGTACAGAACGTGAAATAGATTGGCTCAGTGTTGAGTATTTCCCCAGTCTGGGATCAAGAGCAGAGTTATCATAGCTCCTTTTGGTGTGGAATAAAGTGAAAATTGGTTAACACTTTTTCAGATTACGAGATCAGAATAGTATAGCCCTATAACAGCATGCTTTAGGGAAATACATCTAGAAAACCAGCTGCCGTTAGAAGGCTGGTCTCTGATGCTTAGGGCCACCCAAGGCTCAGTCTGTTCAGACCTTCTATCCAACATCTTCAATTAGAAATAAAAGCAGTGTTACTTTGCTTCCTTTAACTCAATGGAGTATTTTCCATGTTGGGCTTTTTCTCCAATTATAAAAGGATTCCTCGTCCTTTAAAATAAACTAGTGAAACAGCTACAGTAAATCCCGTTCTAGAGAATTAGTGGATTTCTAGCCTTCTGTTTGTTGGTTTTACAGTTGGGACATTTTCTTTTCCCTGGCATTATTAGGCATGGATTGAAATACACAGAGCTGTAGTTCAAATCGCCTGTAAGTGCAGAAAGCTGGAGTGGACAGATGAACAACAACTTTTAGATTCGTCTTCTGTTTGACTTGTGCCCTGCCTGAGCCAGGCAATACTATTCGTTCTTACCTTCCTGACCTCTGAACTTACCCTGCCTGCTTGCCTGAGTGACCATAAGAGCCCTGAACTGCTGGAATGCTGGTGCCAGTGTAGACCACCTAAAGGCATCATTGTTCTAACCCAACCACAGTCAGGGATGGAAAAGGGTTAGCAGTCTGATGGTAATTCTTTAATCTTAACTGTCTGTTAACTCACAGGTAAGCAGGAAGCTCATTAAGAGATCCAAATTTTAAATTAATGTCTCACTTAATGCTTACTTGCTCATATGGTAAATCCAAGTATAATTGATATTTCTTGGGTCTACATCATTATACTACTTGTAGACAATGTAGTAGAGATAGTTTGCTAGCAGCCAAATAAATCTTTATTCTGAACCTCAGGAAGATGATTTACTTTTCTATTGGTGAGTTTGATGTTTTTGTGAATAAAATAAAGAATGCTATTGTGTCTCTTTCAGGAGGTAATGCAGGATTACCGAGATGAAATTAAGGACTTCTTTGCAGTTGACAAACAGCTGGCATCAGAACTTGAATATGACATGAAAAAGTACAATGAGCAGCTCACTCAGGAGCAGGGGCTGACGAAGCAGCTGGAAGTGAACAGGACAGCTGAGGCGGCCAGCCTGGCAGCAGTAGGGCAGGTAAGAAAGGACCCGACTCAAGCTAGATCCCACATTCCAACATCTCTTAAAATCCAGAGATCTCAAGTCAGGCGTGGTTAAACCTTTGTGATTCATTTTTCTTGCCACCATTATGATCATTTCTTAAATTTCTTAATTTAGGCAGGTCAGCCTTTCCAGAAGGCCACACTACAGGATTTGTCTGGAACACAGGAGTAGTAACAGGGAAAATGTTCTGAAAGCAAGCAGGCAGTCAGGTTGTCTGACCTTGGATCAGTTTTCTGGATGATTAGCTCTACAGAAGAATTTTCATTTGTTTGCTGCCTTTCTGCCAGCGTGCCTTCCTCTAGAGTATGTTCCTTGGTATCACACTAGGCCTATCTGCTGCTCACATTCAGAAGCACAGTGTTGTTCTGCCTCTCAGAATCCAGACAGATCTGTGATAAGGAAAATGATGAGGACCGCCACCTTACTCCTCCTCTCTTGCATAATGCCACAGCATCTACTTGTGGCAATCTGCCAATAGTGCTGCTTCCGAAGAGAAAGCTGTACCCGCCCAGGGCTGACATGTTTTTAAAACAGATTACTCACAGACTTCATAGCATGTGAAGACTCTATAGAAAACAAGTGTTAGGCAGTAAACACTCTTTTCTTCTCTAACAGGTTGTTCCAAACTCTGAAATAATGCCAGTTTCTGCTGGCCAAGAAAACGCGGCTGTGGCCCCTGGAGGGAGTTGTCCTTCAATCCCTGTTAGCAGTGTGTCTCCTGTGCTCCCTCCATCTGACACTGAGCCACGGACATTGTTAATGCCGAAAACCAGGTAATGTGCCTGTGGGGTGGGACCTGAGGCCTCCGGATACGAGTGCTCCCAGTGGGGCAAGTGGACTTTGACGACTGATGCACTGAAGCTGCACAGCGGACGGGGAGTGATGGCACTGTGTTCTCTCTCCTTGTTATGAGTTCTACACTTAAACCTCTGTGGCATGTTCTCTGCAGGCCCATGTCCCTCAGCACCATTGCCATCCTGAACTCGGTCAAGAAGGCTGTGGAGTCAACTAATAGACATCGGAGTCGGAGCTTAGGAATGCTGCCTTTCATTCTCAACTCTAAAGATGCAGACAAAAGCAGCAGCCAAGGTGCGCCTGTGATTTGACCCTCAGACAATAATGGAACTCAGTGTTCAGTCTGATGTAGAGTGAGTGCACAGACTGAACACAGAGCATGCCTGATTCTCATCAGTTCAAGTACTTTCACTGCCTTAGGACTACAATAGATGTTAATCGGAGATTTGGAGTTCTAGTACTAAAACAATGCATAGTTACAATGATCTAGATAATTGTGCAAAAGGTCCAGCTCATCCATAGCAGTTAAATATTTGTCTTTGACTCCTCACATATGTGTTTTTATGTTCCTTAGGAAACTGTGATCATCATTTTAATTGTGATCATAGTGTGCACTTTCATAACCTGCTTCCCAGATCTTCCTATGTTTTCTGTACTCAAATACATAGGGAGAATGAAGCAGTTTTTCTGCCCGTGCCTTTATATGTAGCATTGTATCTTGTGGAAATACTGTGCTTTATTACTAACCTGTTGTTGGATGTTTTTCAGGTTGGTTTAAGTTGGCTTGTTTTTTCCTAAATAAATGTCATAATGAACATCCTCATACAGATAGTCTTGTCTATATATAACCTTTGTGATGTATTTCCAGAAGTCAAGGCCATGAATCTTGGTAAAGGTCTTCCATGATTCATGCCCAACTACATCACTTCAGATATTTGAGATTCTACCTTTATTGCTTACCTTGTAAATGTTTTATCTGATGGCTTTGATGTTTGATACAGATTACATTTTCTATTTTACTCTAGGCATTGCACACAGCTTGCACCAAGAGTCCCGTGGATCCCTGGACCATCCAAGTAAACGCGCGATCAGCACCCCTGATAGTAAGTAGTAATTGGTTTGAGCTGGCTGCTCTTAGCCCTGGCTTATTAGGCTACAGTGGAAAAAAGTTCTTCCAGTTGGGTAAGACCCATGACATTTAACACAATAGTGGGTGATATCCAACGGAATGTTTCTTAATAGTTACATTGTTAATAGAAACTTGATTGAGCACATACTAGACATCAAGCCCTTTTCCTAGTTCTTTTACATTTATTAACTCATTTTACTCTCAGCCACCCCATGAGGTGGCTAACTTACAGAGGATAATCTGAGACCCAGACGGGTGGCTTCCTGTGGCAATGCCCGGAAAGAGCCAGCCCTGTCTACCACTGCCCAGCACCCACCTGCCTCTCCACAAAGTTCAGGCTGTTCTGCTGTGTGTTGTTGTTGTGTGCCATTGAGTCGGCGCCAACTCATAGTTGACCCTCCAGTGAGTTTCAGAGACAGTAAATCACCTGAGAGGAGACTGCCCATCCTTCTCCCACAGAACAGCTGATAGGACTCGAACCGTGGGACTTTGAGGCTTTGAGTTTGTAGTGTAGCTCCTAACCACTGGGCCACCAGAGCTCTTTGACACTAGAATGTACTTTGTATGTTCAGCTCCTGAGGAAATGAGACTTGAGAGTCAGCAGTATGTTGAAGATCAGATGACTAGTTTCTACCAGGGCCTGTGTCTGCTTGCTCCGTGTCTCTGGTGTGCCTCCTCTCCACACCAACCTGAACACCGTTCCTTCTCTCACCTTGCATAGCTTCTAAGCACTTGGACTACACCATGCCCTGCCTGCCTCAGGGTGTCCATGTACAGCTTTTTCATCCTAGAACCTGCTCTCCCCTCCTGCCTAGTCTCCCTTGTTTGTCAGAAGCCTTTCCAACCTGTAAACAGATGAGCACTCTCTCCTTTGGTGGGATGCACTTTTCAGCAAATACTTCCCCCATGTCTAGTTACTACTCTTCTCTGTACCTAAAGAGCCTACTGCAGTGCCCCAAACTGATGATGATGTTGTTTATGTTATGAGCCATCGAGACACTTGCGACTCATAGCGACCCTATGTACAACAGCCCTAAACCCTGCTCTATCCTGTGCCAATCGCTCTGTCTTTGACACTTCGATCCCAATTACCCCAGTCACTGACTGAATCCATCCACCTCATAGAGGGCTTTCCCTCCACCCTCCCAAGCATCATGTCCTTCTCCAAGGACCGGCCCCCCCCTTACAACATGTCCAAAATATGTAGACGGAGCCTCAGAATCCTTGCCTCCAAGGAGCTTCCCAGTTTAACCCTTTCCAGGTTGAATCTGTTTGTTTTCTTGGCAGTCCATGGTACATTCAATACTCTTCTCCGGCACCACAGCTCAAAGGCATCAATTCTCCTCCTATCCTCCCTAGTCATTGTCCAACTCTCTGATGCATAACAAGTGATAGCAAAGACCATGGCCTGTATCACATGGACCTTAGTCTCTAGAGAGATACCATTGCTCTTCAGTACTTTGGAGAGGTCCCTAACAGCAGACTTTCCCATGGCAGTATGCCTTTTAATTTCCTTCCTACCCCAAACTGATACCTATTATAAATTAAAAGACATTGCTAAACAATATAGAAGGATGGCAGAGCTAGGCTTGAGCTCAGGGTTACTGATTCAGTAATTGGGTTTCTCTCTGGCCTCAGTGCTTTCATAGTTCTGTGCATTAAAATGAGACAAAAATAATGTGAAGATGCTTTTCTTTGTGACAGCAGAGCCCAAAGCATCAGCCATTCATTTAACCCTGCCTTACAGACAGTTCACTTTAGTGAGCTCTTTATTGTCTTTACTTACCTAATGTGATGGTTCTGTTACCTTTGGTACCATGATTGCTTAAGAATATTTAACAAGTTACTGATCATTTTCATCTACATGTCTATTTTAAGGGAGTTTAACAGATGAGCAAAACTTCCAGCCTCTTATATTACAGATGAATCCGTTTTTATCATTAAAGTCAGAGGGTACCTCTGTGGAACAGAGGAGCCCTAGTGGCATCATGTCGTCCTGCTAACTAGAAAGGGTGGTGGATCCATTCCAGCGGCCACACTGTAGGGGACGATGAGCTGTCTCTTCTTGTAAACCTACACAGATGTGGCTGAATAGTATTGGTAGCTATTGTTTTACCTATTACTGGACAAGCATTGTGCTAGATATGTAAAAAATTCATCCTTCTGAAGCGCACGTTTTTCTCACTGGCTTTGGGATGTGGTGTTTCTGTTCTGGTGGTCGGCTATCTTCCTCGGGGGCTTCAGCTTTAGGCTCTGACTCGCTCCAGCAGGAGCAGCTTTTGTTTTCATGTGCACAGAGATCATAATGAATCAGAAAAGCACATGATCTGCTTACTAGGAATGACAAATCAGAGAGATATGATGTCCCATTTATTGTCAAAAAGAGCCTTTCCTTATCTTGAAATACAGTGATGTCTGAGACAGGATACTCTCATATGTCTACAAACAGTGCTTGTTAGCACAACTATTCAAGTATTTCCAAGGACTACTAAAGCTAAAGGGGAAGAAATGAAAGATTCTGCCCTACCTCTGCAGAAATTGCCTAGTCTGAAATTGGTTGAATTTCAGTAGAACACAGTAATTGGTAACCAGAATGCAAAAGTTGGAAACCTGAAGGACTGGTAGTTGGAGACTATGGCGTTGGTGAGGCTGGCAATGGAATGTAGAATTTTACACCAACAATGCTTTATTCACCGCAGATACCCTTTTTAGAAAACAGATGGTCATCATCTGATGGACTACAAAAGAATCAAATTCACTATGTCTGTGGAAGGAACTAGTGTACAAAGCCGTATCATTGCTCAGCACAGGGCCAGGACTGACCACGAAAACAAACTGCTCATGTGCAGTTTCAGATTAAACAAGTCCATGATCCTAGTTGAACCTACCTGAAGAGCATAGTGTGAACAGGTTTGATATACTGAACACTGACGATTCCTGAGGTGTGGGCTGATACCAACAGCAAAGATCAAGAGAGTAGAAGGTCATTAAAAAGACAGGAGACAAAGAAAAGACCAGAATGGAAGTCAGAAGAGAATCTGCAACTTCCTCTTCACTGTCTAAAAACTAAAGCAAAGAACAAAATGATGAAATAAGAAATTAACAGTAGATTTCAAAGGGCTGCCCAAGAAAGCAAAGTATTAGAGTTGTTGTAATGTGCCGTCGAGTCGCTTGTGACTCACAGGGACCCTATGCACAACAGCCCTAAACTCCGCTCTGTCCTGTGCCAATCACACTGTCTCTGACACTCCCATCCCGATAACCCTAGTCACCGAATCAATCCACCTCATAGAGGGCCTTCCCCTCCTGTGCTGTCCCTCCACCCTCCCCAACATGATGTCCTTTTCCAAGGAACGGTCTCTTCTTACAACATGTCCAAAGTATGTTAGACGGAGCCTCAGAATCCTTGCCTCCAAGGGGCCTCCTGGCTTAACCCTTTCCAGGATGAATCTGTTTGTTTTCCTAGCAGCCCATGGTACCCTCAATACTCTTCTCCAGCACCACAGCTCAAAGGCATCAATTCTTCTGTCCTCCTTCGTCACTGTCCAACTCTCTGATGCATAACAAGTGATTGCGAAGACCACGGCCTGTATCAGACTTGTTATGCATTATAAGTATTATAGTAAAATGTGTAAAACCCTGAAGTAATGAAAGTGTCAACTCTAAAAGTTGCAACATTGAAGGGTTCTGTGAACAAAATCTTGAATGATGCAGGAAACATCAAAAGAAGATGTGGAAGGAAGACACAGGGACCCCAGACCAGGAAGAATTGGTTGTTGCTGGACCATTTCAGTAGTTTATGATAGAGGACCAGTGGTACAAAAGGAAGAAGTCCATGCTTTATTGTATCAGGAATTGAAGGAATGCCAAATTGAAGTGTGTCAGCAAACATATTGTTGAATGTATTTACCAGCCTATGCCAAGAAACTTGGAAGGCAGCCAGTAGTATGGAAGAGAAGCCTGTTTGCTCCCATTCCCACCCTCCCTCTCCCAAAAAGGTGATATAACAAGATTGGAGATTGTCAGTATCATCCACATCATACAGGTAAAAATCCTGATGAAGATTATACACAAATGTCTGGAGCAGTGCGTCTACAGAAGGCTGACAGAAATTCAAGTTGGATTCAGAAGAGGCCATGGAACAAGGGATATTGTTGAATCCTAGGAGTTTACTTAGTTTTTATTGATGATGCAAAGTGTGGATCATAAACACTCTTGGCACCAGCAGTCAGGATATCAAAAGACAAATTGCACAAGGAAGTCCAAAGTGCTGAAGAGCAATGATGTCAGTCTAGAGACAAAGGTTTGCATAATCCAGGCCATGGTCTTTGAGAATACTTGCTATGCTTCAGAGAGCTGGACAGTGACTAAGGATGGCAGAAGAATTGATGCCTTTGAGTTGTGGTGCTGGAGAACAGTATTGGACATACCATGGACAACCAAGAGAACAAATAAGTCTGTCTTAGAGAGGGTGAAACCAAATTTCTCCTTGGAGGCTAGGATTTTGAAGCTCTTTGCTCACATTTTTTTTGGCATGTGGCCAGGAGAGACTAGTCCTTGGAGAAGGACATCATGGTTGGAAATGTGGAAGGACAGCACAGGAGAGGAAGAGCCCTGATGGATGGAGTAACACAGTAACTGGTGCATTGGGATTAGGTGTGTTGTAGTGAGACTGGCTGAGAATAGGACAGGGTTCAGAGCTGTCTTACATAGGATTGCTATGGGTCGTGGACAACTCAAAGGCACATAACAATATGCATCAGTATTATATCCTTTCACCTTACCTATTCTGTATGTGTACTATGCAAATAATTCAAGAAGCTGGGCTTTAAATAGCATATAGGCTTCCTACATGTCAAAGCCATGTAAGTCCAGAGCACCCTGTACTGACAGAGGGTGGAGAGACTTTAAGAATGGGAACCAGCAGACGCTTAACTGCCTTGCTCAGGCAACATTATGTTACTAACCAGCTTTTTATAATCCGTGTTCTCTTCCCCTTTACCCAGGGACCATCAATGACATCACCTTTGGCGCAGGGGTCAGCTACATCAGCATACCATGGACTCCCTCCTCACACAAAGGCAAGTTTTCCCGAGCCTCTTCTGATTTGGCACATTGCCCATTTGAGGAGTTGGGGGAAACTGAATTTGCTTTTTACCCCTTTTCAGAGAAAAGTGAAGACCAGAGTCAAGAAACTGACATACTATGTTTATCATTGCCTGACAAGCCGTAAGTTTACTAGTAGTTCATTTTGAGGGAAATTTTTTTCCCCTGGATAACTTTATTCCAAACTGATGGTTATCTTTTCCTTCCTTAGGTCTCCCCAGCTTCAGCAATGGAATGTGAAGTCTCCAGCCAGGAATAAAGACAATCCAGCCCCCAGTAGGAGATCCCTCCGAAAGCCCCCCCTCCAAACAGCTAACTAAACAGGGCATTCCAAGAACTGGCCAAGAAGGGACGGCCAACGAAACAGGGCATTCCAAAGAACTGGCTGGGGAGGGACAGCCAGCTAACCAGGCATTCCAAGAACTGGCTGGGAGGAAAGGCACTTAGGGAAACCTGGCCCCATAAGTGTGGAAATGTGGCTGGCTTGCTTCCATCACACCTCGGGGATTCATCTTGGAATACCAAAGCTTTTCTTTATGATCCCAGCACTTTTATTATTTACCACCTTTTTAGCTGGCAAATCTTTTATAGTTCTCATTATGAAACATAGTTTAAAAGATTGTAAAACAATAGACAGTTGTCAGATTTTGATTTTGTTAAGCCTGAATTTTTCTTATATTATAATTTTTTTCCATTTGATTAAATTCTGATAAAGTGTTCCATTAATAAAAAAATTCCATTATTTATTGACATTTTTCTATTTTTTTAAACAAGACTTTGAAAATTAGATAATTTTACATAAAATATTTATGATGAGTAAGACTAAATCTATGGTGGGGGGAATATTCCATTTGTGTCCCCTGTCCATTTATTGCTTTGGTTCCCAGATAAAGTTGTTCACCTCTCAACATCTGACATCATCTTCTTTTTCTTTTTTTTTTTTAACATCTGACATCTTTATTCCTTTTTGCTGCTAGTGGGTACAGCTGAGCACACTGACATCACGTTGACACTGAACATCAGAGCTCACCCTTACCTGTCCATGCTCTAGCCCACTGCTACATGGTGTGCCAGTTAATCTCATTGAGGGGTCTTCTTCATTCTCTCTGTGGTCCTTCCACGTTCCCCAGCATAACATCTTCCTGACAACAAGATCAACATCTATGAGACCAAATTTCACCATCCTTGTCTCTATGCCTTGCCTGATTACAGTTCCTCCAAGACAGATTTGCTGCCTCTTGGCAATTCATAGTCTTTCTGTTCAGTACTCTGCCAACATCACAATTCAAAAGCATCAGTTCTTCTGGTGGTCATTCTGTCCGTCAGATGCATATGAAACATTTCAAAATATCATGGCTTAAATCAGTTGCACCTTATCTTTAAGCTGTTGCTCTTCAGCACTGTAAAGAGGTCCTTGACTTTACACAATGGAATACTATGCAGCCTTGAAAAACAATGAACTCATGAAATATTATGCAAAATGGATGACCCTGGATGACATTATTCTGAGTGAAATATCTCAGCCAGGGCCACTGTTGTAAAACAGGACTGACATTGGGGTTGAGGGAAGACAGAAAAGGAGGGGAGGAATGATGTATACTGCATTGAAACAGATGAGGGAGAGATATGATTGGGTATTCTTGTAATTACAGAAGTCCAGAATGAAGGCAGCACAGCAGCGTGGACTTGGGGGCAAGGAAGTGGGCAGGGGGAAAAGTGCAACAATGAATGACTGGAAACCCTAAGTCTATAAACTTTCATTAAAATTAATTAAAAAATAAAAAAGAGGTCCTTGACAGATTTTCCTAATGCAATACTAATCTCCTGACTATCTTGAGTATTGATTGTACATCTGAGTAAAATGAAATCCTTGACAGCGTCAACCTTTCTTATCTATCATGATGTTGCCTGTTGGTCCAATGGTAAGGACTTCTGTTTTCTTGATATTGAGATGTAATTCATACTGAAGCTGTAAGCTTTGATTTTCTGTGGTGTTTATATCATTTTCACTTTGTGTAAGCAAAGCTGTTTCATCTGCATGATGAGGGTTGTTAAATCTTTCTAGAATCCTAATGCTATATTCTTCTTCAGAGTCCAGCTCATTGAATTATTTGCTCAGCATACAGATTAATAGGTATGGAGATAAGATACAACCTTGATGCACATCTTTCCTGATTTTAAACCATGCAGTGTTTCCGTGTTGTATTAGGACAACTGCTTCTTGTCTAAGTATGGATTTGACATAAGCACAATTAAGTGTTCTGAGGTTCCCCTTCTGAATATTAGCCATAATTTGTTGTGATCCGTACAGTCAGATGCTATCAGCTATATTCCTTATTCTATAGCCTTGTTGATACATAAGTACAATTCTTACTTATTAAAAAACGTTTCATCTCTCTCATCCAGAATAGCACTAAGGACTGGCTTGTGCAGGCAGTTTGTCAGGGACTGCTGCCATGTAGAAGGACATGTTTAGCCTCCTCTATTGGCTCCATTTGTTGTTGCTGTTGTTATGTGCCATTGAATCTCCCGCAACTTATAGCAACCGTATGTACAAAAACTCTGAAGTCTATCTTGTCCTGAGCCAGTCTCTGTTGACTTTCACTGTATCAGTTCATCTCATCCAGGGTCTTCCTCTCCTGTGCTGTCCTTCCGCCCTTCTGAGCATGATGTCTTTCTGTACGGACTGGCCCCACCTGGCCATGTGCCCAAAGTATGTGAGATGGAGCTTCAAAACTCTAGCCTTCAACGAGAAACTTGGTTTCACCCTCTTCAAGACAGACTTACTTGTTTTCTTGGCAGTCCATGGTATGTTCAAGATTCTTCTCCAGCACAACTCAAAGGCATCAATTCTTCTGCCATCCGTAGTCATTGTCCAGCTCTCTGATACATAGCAAGTAATTGTGAAGACTATGGCCTGAGCACATCTTGGTCTCTAGACAGACATCATTGCTTCGCTTCTTGAGAGGTCCCTGACAGCAAATTTTCCCAGTGCAATTTATCTTTTGATTTCCTGACTGCCGGTGCCAAGAGTGTTGATTATGGTACCAAGCAAGCTGTAATTTTTAACCTCAATCTTGTGTGTTTATGGTTTTTTCAAGAACCAGAAATTAGTTCCTTTTTAATTCCAGTATTACAGAAGTAGAACTATAATTACTCTTTTTATAGATAAATGTAATTTTTCCACATTGGAGAAATGGAGTAACATCACGTTCCACCTAGCCACTCTCATGTATGCACTGGTAACCCTGGACTTGTCACTGACAGCCACCGGGAGACCTGCTCTTCAGGAACTAGAGCATGGTCTCCTGGGTTTATCATGTAGTAGTCTCTCCACACATGAGGCTAGACCAACCCAAAGAAAGAACAAATGAGAAAAAAGAAAGGAGGCTACAATGGTGTTTGGTTCTGGGTTGTGTTTTTTTTAAAGCTTTTATCAACAAATTTTAACAAAAAATCAAATTACAGGTATGTTAGTATAAATTTGTAATTTGTATACATCAAAGTCCAGAATAACAGCCTCATATAGGCAACTTAAATCGTTAGTCACATTCTTTAAAATACAATTGTCCTTTTCTGTCTATATTTTTCAGTAATAGGCAACTGTTCCCCAGACTCCACATTCACTTTGCCTCTACTTTGTCAAACCCAATTACACATGGTACTAGGGTAGAAAAGGGAAGGCAATAAGTAACACTTTATACAATTCAGATGAAGGCTGGAGTGAGTTCCCAAGAGGAGGGGAAGCATCCTTTTCTACCAAGAGGTGATTATGATGAAGAGATAGTCAAAATTCTAAGCTTTCAATAAAGAAATGCAAAAGGTAGGTACCATTAAGCAATACTAAATGTTTCCCATTGCTCCTGCCAAATACCTATGGCAAAAATATTTCACATAATTTAAAAGTATTCAATTTAAAACAAATAATAACTGTCAAAGCACTATCAATTTTAACACTGAAAGTGTAATCACAAGATGATTACTTTCATCTATGTACAAGCCATCCTTTAAGTACACACAAGAGTTAGAGGCTCTCTTTGAGAAATTGATTCAAGTCATATCACATCATAACCTAACAAAGCAATGCTTTACTTGAGCCTCCAAGCATCTGCTTTTCACAAACAATGTGAGTGGTGTTTCTAATATCCCCACAAACTAAGCAGTGTCTTAGGCAGGTAAAAATAAAAAATCAGATTTTGTAAACTCAATTCAGGCATTTGACTTTGCTTGCCGTCAGGCTTTTCACCCTGGCTACTCTATAATGTTCTTCCCAACGTAGGACTGGCTACTACCACAGCCATATTCATATGCATACTCATTCCTTATTATGAAATCAGACAGTATTTGAGTGCTTTCCTTCAACAGTGATAAATGATTTCATTTGTAAAAAATTGCATCGTAGTTGAATTAACTCCACATTTTATTTCAAAATTGTCAGTAGCCTATCTAGTCTTATAAAATAATCAGATATTTAAAGTGGCTTAAAAAAAAACTAAGCACAGTAGCTGCTTATTTTGTGAGCCATTCACAACCAGAAAGCTATACTCTGACAGTGGCATCAGAGAAGTGAAGGCTGGGGTGTCGCCTGAAAAACCACACGGCTTTCCTGAGGCGTGCCGCCAACAGCTCTCCTAGGGTGACTGGCATGGCACATAGATATGAGACACAGTATTAAAGCTAATCAGGACGCAGCCTTATGGCTCTTGAAGTAAATGTCCAATACCACTATATAGGGATGGTACATAACTCCACCTCGGAGCCACTGAAGTAGTTTGGACACATACACCTAAGAGCTTCTAATGGTCTTTGGGCACAGGGTATTAGTAATCTAAGGAAGCGGTGATTCAAAGCTAACCTGAGAGCTCTTTCTGTTTCTTTTGGGAGAGATGGTATAGATTTCAACATTCCTTATTTGAACTGTCAAAAGGTTTCCTAAGCTGCAATCGCCTGATGTATAGTTCTCTCGGCAAAAATGCTAAAACAACGGATGAAGGAATGTTCTTGAGAGATTCCTTGGGTAAAATACTCTATAATTACATTTTCCAATGTAACTCTAGTAGCTTGAAACTCTTGCAGTTTTAAAAAAATAGGTTATTTAACATTGTATGACAACATATTTACAGTTTACATAGAAATTTTCTTCTCAATAATCAAAATACATCTTTAGCAAAAATTTAGAATTTAAAATTTTATAAAATAAGACACATAGAAAAAACAAAACATTATTTCAGTACCATTTCAGATTGGGCTTAAATTAAAGATTTTTTTTTTCTCAAATACTGAAACCCTCTGTGGAGAAGCAGGTCTCTTGCAGGTAAGAAGACCCCTTTTCCACTGAGTAATTTGCCTCCTGATTTTGATCATTTTACCAAATGCTGATGAAAAAAATTCTTGAAGATGGACATTACAACACTGATGAAAGATTTTAACAAAAGTGGTGAATAGTGCTTTAAAACTAGTTAGTTGTGTATTAAAACCTCCTCTGGGTTAGTCTGACTCCAGGTCTGCAGCTGCAGCATTTCCTGGAAGGGCCCAGGCTGTCGCCAAAGGGACCGTGCCTGGAAGAAAACCTGTTATCTCTGCACGTGGCGGTCATATGAGGGGAGGGACAAGTTGGCTGCACAGGCCCTCAGGGCCCAAGCATAGGACAGTTAATGTGAGCAGCAGCTTACTTACTCACAGAGGAATCAGACTTGGAGCTAATTTAGTTTTTTCCCTTGTGATTACTATAACCATCTTGAAAATTCTTTTATTTATGGGGCTTGTTTTAAAGTAAAAAAAAAGGAGTAGTGGTCACCTTTGGCAAGGGAAAAAGCAGCAGCGGCAGCTTCGACATGAGTGCTCAGCTCTTTCCAAGTGCACTTTGCTCACAAGTTGCTTTAATGGGAGTTTTTAGTAGAGGTATTTGCATGTGCTCTCTTGGCCATACTGTCAGATTTTAGATCACAAATGAAGACTTGTGTCGGAAGTCACCCTGCAAAGCCAACACAAACTTATGTCATTACCATCCTCTAACAGAATGACAGCATCACCCTCTACCCATCCACTGATCCTCGTGGGGCAATGGGAAAGCAAAGTTCACAGTCCAATCTAACTGACTCCCCCATTTCTTGGGAAGGACACCTAGAGCAAAACGGAAATTCAGCAAAATAATCATTCTTAACAACAACTAGTGCTTACAAGCGAGGACTAACCACATGGATAAAGAGCACAGGGTCTGCAATATAACTTGAAAATCTTTTTCAAATGTGTAAGAGTCCTATGAAGGCCAGCTTGGTATGCGAGTATAGATACCATTTTCTTTGCTGGGCACACCTGGGTTTCCAGATGTCCTAAACTATGTTCTGTTCTTACCTCATCTGTCCTGATGATGTTAACATCAGGCTTCCCGTGGTTCTTGTAGCTATGAAAATAGAAAAATAAGTTCTGTGACCACCAAGTGTCATATTAACACCAGTGAATTCTGATTTATCCTTGTATGGGAGGCTACCTTTCTCCATCCAGTTTGTTGTTGATGAAGTAACCACGTCTGTATGCACAGCAGATACCCACTGTTATCAGGGCCAGGACTGCAAGGACAACCAAGACACCCCCAATAATTCCACCGATGTTCAGATCATCTGAAGAAAAGTAGATTTCATAGAAGAGATTATATAACACACTGACACCACTGTCCTGAATCTGTCCTCTGTACTCCACCCCTCAACCCCATGACTCTCATGACTATCCCATCCAAGAGGACAGATAGAGAGTACTTTAGGTCTCTAGCCAGCACACAGGACATAACACCTGATTTCACTGTAGAAAATACTGAGACTATGGTTCAATAAAAGTTAAGGGCAGCACAAGGTTGATCATATCTGACCTTTACAAACTCCACCAAGGGGAGCTGTCCCTGTTAACAGTATCAGCAACACAAGACCAATTCCCAAGAGGTCAGACATGTCTGCCATGCTCCTGCACCTTTTTCTCCTCATCCCAACAACAATCTTTACTGGGTCCAAAATCTAATATGCTCATAGATCATATGAAACCCTTATTGTTGTTGTTATGTGCCATCGAGTCACTTGCAACTCATAGCTACCCTATATACAAGAGCCCTAAATGTCATTCTATCCTGTGCTAACCTCGCCATCTCAAACACACGCATTGCCACCTCTCACAGAATTGATCCATCTCATCAAAGGTCTTCCTCGCCTGCGGCGTCCCTCCACTCTCCCAAACATGATAGCCCTCTCCAAGGACCGCCCCTCCTTGCAACATGCCCAAAGTATGTCAGACGAAGCTTCAGAATCCTTGACTCCAAGGAGCATTCTGGCTTCACTCTCTCAAGGAAAAACCTGTTTGTTCTCTTAGCAGTCCATGGTATATTCAACTCTTCTCCAGCACCACATCTTAAAGGCATCAGTTCTCTTTCTACCATCCCTATTGGCTGTCCAGCCCTCTGATGCATAGCACGTAGTTGCAAAGCCTATAGCCTGGATCAGGTGCACCTTAGTCTCCAGCCTGACGTCATTGCTCTTCAGTACACTTGAGAGGTCCCTCACAGCTGACTTTCCCAATGCTATTCATCTCCAGATTTCCTGGCTGTTACCAAGAGTGTTCCAAGTAAACTAAAACTGTTAACTATCTCAATCTCTTCACCATCCATATTGATGCTGCCAATTGGCCCAGTGGTGAGAATCTTTGTTATCTTGATGTTGAGCTTCAATCCATATTGAAAACTGCAGTCCTTGACCTTCTGCAGCAAGCGCTTCAGGTCCTCCTCAGTTTTCAGCAATCAGGGTTGTGCCATCTGCATAAAGTAGGTTGCTGATGATGATTCTTCCACCAATCCTGATGCCACATTCCTCCTCGTACAGCCCAGCGTCTTGGATGATCTGTTCTGCATACAGATTGAAAAGGTATGGAGACAAAATACATCCCTGATGGACCCCTTTCTTGATTTTTAACCATCCAGTGTCTCCCTGCTCTGTTCTGACGACTGTCTCTTGGTCCAAGTATAGGTTTTGTATTAGCACAATCAAATGTTCTGGGATTCCCATTCTTCTCAGAGTCTGCCATAGCTTATTGTGATCCACACAGTCAAAAGCCTTTGCATAGTCAATGAAACACAGATAAGACATTCTTCTGGTATTATCTACTTTCTGCCAAGATCCATCTAACATTGCTATCATATCCCTAGTACCACGACCTCTTCTAAATCCAGTCTATACATCTGGCAGTTCTCTGTTGACATAGTATTCCAAACGTTTTTGGATAATTTTCAGCAGAATCTTGCTGGCATGTGATATCAATGATATTGTTTGATAATTTCCACACTCTGTTGGGTCACCTTTCTTTGGAATAGAAACAAATTATCAATCTCTTCCAGTCAGCTGGCCAGCTGGCTGTCCTCCAGATTTCCTGGCACAACTTAGCACATCCAGGGTAGCGTCTGTTCGTTAAAATAAATCAATTGGTATACTGTCAACTCCTGGAGCCTTGTTTTTTGCCAATTCCTTCATAGCAACTTGAACTTCCTCCTTCATCACCATAGGCTCTTGCTCATATGTTATTTCATGAAATTCCTCCATGTCAGCCAATTCCTTCTGATACAGTGACTCCTGTGTACTCCTTCCATCTTCTTTTGATACTTCCTGGATCATTTAACATTCTACCAAAACTATCTTTAAGTACTGCCACCCGTGGCTTAAATTTGTTTTTCAACTTCTTTAGCTTAGGAAACGCTGAGCGAGTCCGGCCCTTTTGATTTTCTGACTCCAGCTCTCTGCACATTTCATTATAGTATCTTGCTTTGTTGTCGCGAGCTGCCTTTTAAAATTTTCTGTTCAGCTCTTTGATTTCTTCCTTTAGCTTTGGCTTCTCGGCGTTCTAATGCAATACTCAGAGTCTCATCTGACATCCATCTTGGTCTTTTCTTCTTCTTCAGCCTTTGTAATGACCCTGACTTCTCAGCAGGAACTATGCGAGCAAGAAGACAATGAGCTAGCATACACAGAAGTATAAAAACAACTGCTAGCTGAGAATCCTGTATCCACCAAATATGAAATAGAAATTAGGTCATTTACAGAAAAGCAGGGACTTTAGGAATTTGTGAAAACAAGACCAACTCTTCAAGAAATTCCAAGAGAAGTCCTTCAAACAGAGACTGCAAAGGAAACTGGACAGACCAAAGCAACAGCCAGACAGAGGAAGGAAAACAGAAAAACAACAACGAAAAAACCAGGCCTGTCAATAGTCAAAATAATGTGAATGGCTTAAACGCACAGATTAAGGAAAACAGTAGTAGAATCGCTATGAAAACAAAGCCCATCAATATGCTGCCTAACAGACACAAAGCCCCAAGGAGAAAGATAGACTGAAAATCAAAAGGTGTAAAACAATATACCAAGCAAATGGCATCCCTAAGAAAGCTGGAGTGGAAACACTAATCTCATAAAATAGACTTCAGGATGAAAACTACCATAAAAGATAACAAAGGGCATAATATAATGAATAAAGACACAATAGATCAAGACATAACCTTTGTAAATATCTACACACCAAATCACAGATCTATAAAATACGTAAAACAACAGTTAACAGAATTGAAGAAATAGCACCACAACAGTAGCAGGAGACTTTAACACATCACCTCTGACCAAATGACAGGTCAACTCTAAGGAGATGCAGAAGAACTAAACTATATGATCAGCCAACTGGACATTGTACACATTATTTAGGGTACTTCACCAAACTAAAATTCAATTTACATTCTTCTCAAGTGCACATGGTACATCCTTCATAACTGGCATATATATTAGCACAAAACAAGCTTCAATAAATAAAACAATGAAATAAAGTATCTTTCCAGAACATAATGCCATTAAACTAGAAATTAACAGGAGGATAAAAAGTAAAAACACCACACACGCGGAAGCTAAGTAACACCCTGCTGAACACTACTTGGTTATAGAAGAACCAAAAAGTGAAATAAAAAGTTCCTCAAAATGAATGAAAATAGAACATATCAAAACCTCTGGGATACAGCTAGGGCAATTCTCAGGGGACAGTTCATAGCAATAAGTAAACATAAAAAGAATAAAGGAACAAAATAACACCTACAGCAAAAAGAACAAGCTAATCTCACAGAATCTAGAAGAAAGGATAACTTCCTTTCTAAGGAAAAAGGCTAAAATTAGTGGGACAGAAAACAAACAATTGAAGACCAGGAGCTGATTCTTCTGAAAGATCAATATAAAAGACAAACCACTGGCAAATTTAAGAAAAGAAAGAGAAGATACAAATAACTCAAATATGAAATTGAAGAGGTAATATCACAATATAACAAGATTAAAATGTTACTAATGAAATATAGAAGGCCCTACTCTGAGAAATTTGAAAACCTAGAAGAAATGGACAAATTCCTAGGAATTCACACCCTACCTAAATTCACAGAAGTAGAACACCTGAAAGACCCATCATCAAAGAAGAAATTAGGTGACTATGCATATGCAAAGGTATCTGACTGCGTGGATCACAACAAACTATAGCTATCTTTAAGAATGGGAATCCCAGAACATTTGAGTGTACTCATGCAAAACCAGGAGGCAGTCAAGGAAACACTGCATTCAAAATCAGGAAAGGAGTTTGTCAGGGATGTGCCCCATCTCCATACCATTTCAAACTGTATGCAGAAAATATCATCCAGGAGACAGGATTTTAGGAGGAATGTGGACTGAAGAAAGACTCATCAACAATCTGCATTATGCAGATGAAACAGCCTTGCTTGTTGGAACTGAGGAGGATCTGAAGCTGTAGAGGGACAAAGACTGTAGTCTGCAATATGGACTGAAGCTCAACATCAAGTTGGCAGCATGATAAATGGAGAAGAGACAGATTGTTAACAATTTCAGATTGTTCAGTTCCACACCACAATCAACACTAATAACACAGACAGGAAATCAAAAGGCAAAATGCATTCGGTAAATCTGTCAGGAACTTCTCCAGTGTGCTCAAGAGCAAGGATGTAAGTCTAGAGACCAGGGTGAGCCTAATCCAGGTCACAGTCTTCTCAACTGCTTAGTACGCATTAGAAAGCTGGACAATGATCATGGATGACAGAAGGAAAATTAATGCCTTTGAGTTGTGGTGCTAGAGAAGAGTCTTGAACATACACTGCAAACAGAACTAATAGGTCTGCCCTAAAGAGGATGAAACCAAGATGCTACTTAGAAACAAGGATTTTCAAGTTCTGGCTGATATACTTTAGGCATACAGCCAGAAGAGACCAGTCTTTGAAAAAGGATATCATGCTTAGAAGGGTCAAGGGACAGTGCAAGAGAGGAAGTCCCTGGATGAGATGGATTGACATAAGTGGGGTAATGAGGGTAGGTGTGTCAGAGATAGTAATATTTGCTCAAGATAGAGCAGGGTTCAGAGCTGTTGTGGTATGAGATGTGGTCAACTCGATGGGATATAACAACAACAACAGACTCTCTGATAAAAAATTCTGGCTCACAGATGAATTCTACGAGAAATTCAATTATCACCAATTCTACTTAAATTATTAAGGAAAAAGAAAGAATATTCCCAGAGTCATTCCATCAGGCAGGCATAACCCTAATAACAAAAGCAGACAAAGACATCACCAAAAAAAGAAAATTATAGACCATTATCTCTAATGCATACAAGTGCAACATCCTCAACAAAATCCTACCCAATTGAATCCAACAGCACATCAGAAAAATAATTTATCATGACCAAGTGAGATTCATAACAGGTATAAGGATGGTTCAGCATAAGAGGAGTATTAATGTAATTTATCATATTAACAAAGCAAAGAACAAGAACTACACAATCCTATCAGGTGATACAGTAAAAGTCAATGAGAAAATCTAACATCCATTCCAGATTAAAACAACAAAATAGGAACAGAAGGGAATTTCCTCAACATATTGAAAAGTGTAAGTAGAAAATCACGAGCCAACATCATTCTCCATAGAGAAAGACTAAAGGCATTTCCTTGTGAACAGGGACCAGATAAGAATGCTCAATATTACCACTCCTTTTCAACAATGTATAGGAAACACCTGCTAGGGCAATAAGAAGAAATAAGAGGTGTCCAAATTGGCAAAAGGGTGGTAAAACTGTCACTATATGCACACAAAATAAAGAGCGTGCACATGAAAAACCAAAGACTTAATAAAAACTTGTCAGAACTGGTAGACTAGTAGTGTCAAGAAACTAGATCAGTATACAAAAATCAATAGGATTTCTCAACAGCAACAAAGCATCGAAAAGGACAGTAATCAACCATGAAATATCTGGAAAGAAACCTAACTGGAAAACACAAAAGACTTTTATAATGAAAACTACAAAACACACTACAACACACAATAAGAAACCTAACTAAATGGAAAAATATTAGCTGTTCATAGGTAAGAACACTCAACCTTGTGAAAATGACAATCCACCAAAAGTAAGTTATATGTTCAACACAATCCCAATGCAGATATCAAACTCATTCTTTAAAGGAGATAAAAAAAGGAAAATGGCAGGTTTATTTGGAAAGAGATCCTGAGTAAGCAAAGTTCTTTTTTGGGGGGAAAAAAGAAGTAGGATGCATAGTACTCCCTAATCTCAAACCTACTACACAGAGTAATAACCAAAACAGCATGGTATTGGGTAAGAAAACCCATCAGATGGGGAAATGAAAGCCTCTTCAACAAATGGTGCTGGCAAAACAGGACATCTACCTGCAGAAAATTTAAACAGGATCCACTCAATACACAAGTATCAACCCAAACTGTATCAGAGACCCAACACTATAAGGATCATAAGAAAACAAAATAGAAACTCAGAAACAAAACTTAGAAGTCCAAGCCTATGGCGTTAAAAAGGCTTGCAAATATAGCCAGAAATGCACAAACAGGACAGGAGGAAATTGACAAATGGGACTTTTTAAAAATCAAGCCCTTTTGTGTGAATAAAAAAGTTTTTTCCAGTAATTTTGGTGAAAAGAAAGCCTATGAACTGAGGAAAAATATGTGGCAGTTTCAGACAGGAGTTCATAACTAACGTTTATAGAATACTACAGAGCCTCCACCACAAGAAAAAGCAGACAACCCAGTAACAAAATGCACAAAAGACTCTTCAAAAGGAAGACATCTGATGGCCAACAGACACATTAAGAAATGTTCAAAATCGCTGACAAGCAAGAGAGATGCAAATCAACAAAACAATGAGATAGATACCTTTTCATCCCAGAAATAGTAGCAAAGTCTAACAGGACAGCAAGCAATAAATGTTGGAGAGGATGTGAAGTACTCTCATGTACTCCTGGTGGAATTATAAACTGGTACAACTGCTATGGAAGGCAGTCTGACATTTCCTTGAAAAAGCTAAACACAAAGGGAGCTCTGGTGGCCTAGTGGCAAGAAGCTGTGTTGCAATCCTCAAGGCACATGGTTTGAGTCCACCAGATGCTCCACTGGAGAAGGAGAGGCAACCTCCTGTGCCCAATCAGATTCAACGGTACACAAAAAGAAAAGAAAAAAGGGGAGGAGGAACCCAAAAATTGAAATCCCACAGGACTCACCTAATCCACTGTTAAGAATATACCCTAAGGAAATTAGAACTGAGATAGAGACAGAGATATGTACACCTATGTTCGTATCAGTGTTATTCACAGTAGAAGAAAATGGAAACAGCCTAAATGCCCATCAACAAAACAACTGAAAAATTGTGATACATTCATACAATGGAATACTATACAACACTAAGGAAAAACAATTTTGTAAAATACTTTTGTAAAAACTTGGGAGAGGCTAGAGAGCATTATACTGAGCAAACTAACTCAGTTTCATAAGGACAAATACTGCATAAGACTATTATTGTGAAAACAGAAGGAAAACGGAACAAGATGTATAAATGTTCAAAAGGGGAAGGGAAAAGGAGACAGAAAAAAGAAAAGGGAGAAATCACTAGGATAGTAGAGGTTAGTGGGTGGATGGGGGGGTGAAAGCATAGGGAAAAAAGTGATCTGAAAAGATGAGGTGATAATAGACATAGATCAACAGTAATTAATTACATAAAATAAAATGTATATGAATGTATAATATAAAATGTACATGAATGAGACATAATGTAAATGAGAGATTGCATAAATCACTAATGTGCATGCAAGAAACACCTATATGAATGATTGTATGTCAGCTAATAAAAATTATATTAAAAATTATAGTATTGAAAATTATATATAAAAAAAAGAGAAAACCACAATCAACACTAACTCAGCAACTCTGGCACTTAAAGAAGCAAGCAAAGCCTACAGTCTCCACAAGAAAGGAAATAATAAAGACAGGAGCAGAAATACACAGGAAAACAACAGACTTAACAAGACTGGAAGGAATAGTAAAATTGTTAAAAGGATCAATAAAATCAATAAGCCCCTGGCAAGTCAAAGAGGAAAAAGCAAGGATACAAAAAGCACAACAGAGTAAATCTGAATTAAAAAGTAGAAATAAAATACTATAAAGATATATACTCCAAAAATTTGAAAAACAAGAGGAAATAAAATTTTTTTGTAGAAACTCAATGCCTACCTAAACTAAACAAGAAGTAAAAAAATCGAACAGTACCAACATAAATGTAAAAGTTCATAAAAACATGGGGTGAGACCTCCAACTTCTGAAGTTTGGGATTAAATAATTGGAGTGGGTTCATCGATAGGTCTGGCAAGACAATGGGGCAACCTGAGGACCCCTGCAGTGACTGCTTTCCAAAGATTCCAGCTAGAGGAAGGGTGGGAGGGCAGAGATGCAGGGCTGATGATGCTAGATGCCTGACAACCAGAGGGCTGCTGCTCTAGGACTCTGATTCTTCCTGGTGAGTGTGAAGTAGAAAGGTTTCCAGGGAGCAGGACTTCTAAACCACAAAGATGGCTGGGAGGCTGTGGTGCAAAGCCACTTTTGCTGGCTACAAAGGAGGTCTCCAGAACCAGGAGCACAAGCTCTCAAAACTGCTCAAGATTAAATGAAATTCTATTTAGGCAAGAGATGTGCTTATGTTTACAAATAAAAAAAATAATACAGTGACTCCTGGTGGCAAACCTAACAAAACCAGAGTAATCTGGAGGAAAATAACTTGTGCCCACAGAAACAATGGTATGGTTTGGGCCAAGTTTAAGAGCAACCTTCCTGTTCAGGCCGTTGGACACAGAATCTATGTAATGCTGTAATCCCTCAAGGATTTAAACTTATTGAAAAGCAAATAAAATTATGGTTTTGTTAAAGGGGAAAAAAAGTTCATAAAAACACTGTCAAACAAAACAAAGGTCTGGGTAAAACAACCTCTCTGGTAAATTCTTCCAAACATTCAGAGAAAGGATGACCAATTCTACTCAAATTCACAATAAGAAAAAGATGGATATACTCCCAAATTCACTCCATGGAACAAACATAATACTGTAAGACAAAGATAATACAAAATCAGAAAATTACAGACCAATTTACTTAGGAACAGAGATGGAAAATTATCAAGAAAAATTATCATCCAACTGAATTCAACCTATCAAAAAATTATAAAAGATGATTAAGTAGGATTCATATCACGTAAGCAAGGGTGGTCCAACAATAGAAAAATAATTTAATCCATATAATAAAACAAAGGAAAAAGAATCCTATGATCTTATCAATGGATACAGAAAAGACATTTGGAAAAATTCAATACTATTTCCATAAAAGTTCTCAGCAAAAACAAACAGAAAATAATTTCTTTACCATAAAATTAAAGGCATATAATAGACAATGTTATGCTCAACAGGGAGAGATCAAAGGCATTCACTTTATGATAGGGATCAGACAAAGTAGCCCTTTACCATCAGGCTTATTTCAATAAATACTGGAAGTCCTATCCAGAGCAGTAAGGCAAAAAAAAAAAAAAAAAAAAAGACATAAAAAAGCATCCAAATTGGATGTAAAACTGTCAACAACTTCATCTTACTTGGATCTACTATCAATAACCTTGCTACCAAGAGTCAGAAGACCAGGAGACATACTGCACTGGGAAATTTTTGTAGTCAGGGACACCTCTCCAAAATATTGAGGATTAATGATCTCAGTTTGAGGACTAAGGTCTGCCTTCGTCAGGCCACATTTTTTTCAGTCATTTGCTATGCGTCTGAAAGCTAAACAATGATTAAGATGACAGAATAAGAATTGATGCCTTTGTTCAGCTTTTTGAGGAAGCACCAAACTGCCTTCCAGAATGGTTGCACCATTTTACAATTCCACCAACAATGTATAAGAGTTCCTTTCTTGCCACATCCTCTCCAACATATATTACTTGCTGCCCTGTTAAACTTTGCCAGTCTTCCTGGAGTGAGATGGTATCTCATGGTGGTTTTGATTTGCATCTCTCTTATTGCCAGCGATTTGGAGCATTTCTTCATGTGTCTGTTTGCCACTCAAATATCTTCCTCTATGAAAATTGTATCCATGTCTTTTGTCCATTCTGTAATTGGGTTATCAGTCTTTTTCTGAACATAGAAATTCCATATGACCCAGCTATTCCACTACTTGGAATAGACCCTGAGAATATGAGAACTGAAGCACATACTGATATCTGTACACCAACGTTCATAGCTGCATTATTCACCATCGCAAGAACATGGACACAGCCCAAATGTCCAACCATAAACGAATGGATTGAGAAAGTATGGTACACTCACACAATGGAATACTATGCAGCATGCAGGAACAACAACGTTGTAAATTATTACCTAACTTGGGAGGGACTGGAGAGCATTATGCTGCGTGAACTCACTCAGTCCCACAAGGATAAATATTGTATAAGACCGTTATTCTAGAATGAGTAAAGGATCCAGGAGGAGTGGGAGAGGCTGGAAGCAGAGGGATGTGGATGTGCAGAGGGAAGAGGGGATTCATCACTGGATTGTGCAATTTGATGGGGGCAGGGGGGAGGAAAATTTAAAGAATTTGTTCAAATCTGTATTTGAATTTTGTAAATAAGCTAGTTGTTTGTTGTTGTTAGGTACCACTGAGTCATAGATGACTCATAGCGACCCTATGAACGAAAGGCCTGAGCACTGTTCATAAAGTTTATGGAAGCAAACCATTTTGGAAGTGGATGCCACTCCTGCTTCCAGGCTTGTTTTAATCGGGAAGCTCCAGCAAACACTGTCCACCATGGGCAACCATTACCACATTTGGCACTTCAGTGTCACAGTGTTCAGCATCACAGCAATCACAAGTTACCTCTGTGCACAGATCAGTGGTATACCACCTAGAATGAACTAGTAGAAAAATAAAAAATAAATAAATAAACACAATAAATTAAAAACAAATGAAGAACTGATGCCTTTGAAGTGTGGTGTTGGATTAACAGTATTGAATATCCCATAGACAGACAAAAGAACAAACAGGTATGTCTTGGAGAAGGTGCAGCCAGAGTGCTCCTTTGGAGGCAAAGATGATGCCCACATACTTTGGGCATGTTGCTAGGAAAATTTATTCCTTGGAGAGGTTCATCAGGTTCATCATACTTAAGAAAGTGGAGGAGCAGCAAAGAAGAGAAAGACCCTCAACTAGATAGGCTGGCATGGTGACTGCTGCAGTGGGCTTGAGTGTGCCAGAGTTTGTGAGGATGGCATAGGATAGGATAGTATTTAGACAGGTTATTCATAGGGTCACTCTGTGAGTTGTACCTGACTCAACAGCACCTAACGAGCTGACTCTCCAGGGGCTTTTTGGGATGCTGTAAGTGGCACAGGAGGAGACTGCCCATCTTTCTTCCATCCAGTGGCTGGTAGATTCAGACTGCTAGAGAAGCACTGCCTTTAAGTTAGCTGGGCAGCTCTACAGGAATTGTGCCACTGGAGTGCTGTATTTAACTGATTCATTTAGTAAATGGCACGAAACAAGATCAACATAAAACCAGCTGGATTCCTCTACAGTAACAAAGAGAATCCTGGAAAGAAAGTAAGGAATACAATGCCATTTACAGTAGCCACCAAAAAGATATAATGTCCATAAGTAAATCTAACCAGAGACGCAAAACAGCTATACAAAGAAAAATAAAAAACACAATGACATGAAATCAAGAGAGCTACGTAAATGGAAGAACATACCATATTCATGGATTGGAAGCCTTAGCATAGTAAAAATGTCAATTCTACCAAAAGTTAACTATACATATAATTTAAGGCCAATTTAGATCTTGGCATCACCCTTCAAAAATCTGGAAAAAATAATCAATTTTATATAGAAAGGAAGAAAACCCTATAAGCCATTTTTATTGGTAGCATAAACGAAGTGTGCACAATCAGCAATATTGTTATGTGCCGCTGAGTTAGAACTCATAGCTGACTCTCCAGTGGGTAGTCAGAGACTTCAAACTGTACAAGAAGAGAATGCCAATTTTTCTCCCATGGAGCAGCTGAGGGCTTGAACTGCATGCCTTTGTATTGGCTGCACAACACCTTACCATTAGGCCATGAGAGGTTCTTAAATGTTTGGTGTCCCCTAAATATGTATTTAAAGTCTAAACCACTAAACGTATAGATGTAATCCCATTTGAAAATGGGATTTTCGTTTTATTATGTTAATGTGACCATGTCAGTATATGCTATCTTAAACCAATCAACTTTTAGATATTAAAAAAGCAGATTAGGCAAGTTGCTGCTGTATGTTGGTGACCCTCCAGCAGGTTTTCAGAAGCAGTAAATCGCACAGGAGAAGACTGCCCATCCTTTTCTAGCAGAGTGACTGGCAGACTCAAACTGTATGCTTTTGGGATTGCAACACAGGTTCTTAGGACTTACATCACCAAGACCTCCCTAGATTAGGCAGAGAGATTCAAAACACAAAACTCAAAATTTACTGGCCCTGAGTTGGAATTAACTCTTAGCTGACCCTCCACTGGGTTTCTGAAGTTGTAAATCACATAGAAGGAAATGCCCATCCTTTTCCTATGTAGCAAGTGGTGAATTCAACCCTGCAGAGAGGTTGGGCCTTTGGATTTGCAGCAAGAAAGCACCAGAGGGAAAGTTACAAATCACATGAAGATCATAACACATGAAGATCCCCAGGGAGCTAAGAAAAAGAAGCTGCAAAACAACAAGGAGCTTTCTTTCCCAAGGGAAAAGAGAGACACACCACCATCCCCTGGAGTCAGAGTCCTGAACTGGGACTTGGAGCTTCCTAAACAGCAGGAATCTGTGTCTGTTAAAACTACCCAACAGAGACAAGCTAACTGTGGGGGAGCTGTAGCGGCACAGTTGGTAGCGAGTCATCCTGCTAATCAAAGTCATCCTGCTAATCTGCAGCAGTTCAAATTCAACTGCACAGGAGAAATGATGGGGAGTCTTCTGCTCCTCACTGTAATTTATAGCCTCTGAAAAACCGACTACAGAGTCAGCCATCAATCAGTTCTGACAGCAATATGTTCTGAGATCCTCAGATAAGAAGTTGAGAAATTGGACCATATGAAAAAGAATGTGGCATTAGGATTGGAGGAAGACTCATCAACAATCTGAGTTATAAAGATAAAATAACCTTTCTTGTTGGAAGTGAAGAGGACGTGAATCACTTTCTAAAGAAGATCAAAGTCTTCAGTATAGGTTACAACTAAACATAAAGAAAACAAAAATTCTCACAACTAGACCAATAAACCACATTATGATAAATACACAAGAGTGCAGTGGTCAAGGATTTATTTGTACTTGGACCCACAATCAACATCTAAGGAAGCAGCAGTCAGAGATCAAAGGACACAAAGCATTGGGCAAATCCTTTATAAGGACCTCTTTATTGTAACAAAGGGCAAGGATGTAAGTTTAAAGACTAAAATACATCATCTGTCTCAACCCATGCTATTTTTAATTGCTTCATATACACATTAAAGTTGGACACTGACTAATCAAATCCAAAGAAGAATGGATGCCTCTGAATTGTGGTGTTGGAAAATAATATTGACTATCTCATGGGCTGCCAAAAGAACAAACATTCTGTATAGAGAGTTACACTACAAACCCAAAGGCCCAGCCTCTCTGGAAGCTTGAATACACCACTTGCTACATAAGAGAAAGATGGATATATTCCTTCTGTGCAATTTACAGCCTCAGAAACCCAGTGGAGGGTCAGCTAGGAGCTGATTCCAACTCAGTGACAATGAATTTTAAGTTCTGTGTTAGAAAAAGTACAAATGGAGTAGTCCTTGGAAGAAAAGATATTGAGACTTTGTCTCAAATACTTTTTGGACACAGTATCAAAGAAGTTAGTACTTGGAAAAAGACAAGCTGTTTGGAAAAGTAGAGGGTCAGTGAAATTAAGAAAGACCCTCAAGGAGATGGACTGGCACAGTGACACAAATATGGTTTTAAATAAGACAAAGCCTATGAAGTGCACATGGAGTTTTGTTCTGCTACACATGGATCATTCGGGAGGCTGGACTTGTCAACAGCCTGCATTTATGCAGATGACACAGCCTTGCTTGCTGAAACTGAGGAGGACTTGGAGTGTTTGGTGCAGAAAATCAAGGACTACAGTCTTCAACATCAAAAAAGCATCATGACAGATGAGGAAAAGATTGAGGTTGTTGACAATTTCATTGTGCTCAGAAAAACAATCAACACTCTAAGCACAAGCAGTCAGGGTATCAAAAGACAAACTGCATTAAGAAAATCTGCTGTCAAGGTCCTCTCTAGAGTGCTAAAGAGCAATGATGCCAGACTAGAGACTAAGTTGTGCCTGATCCAGGCCATGGTCTTCTCAACTGCTTGCAATGAATTTGAGAGTTGGACAATGACTAAGGATGACAGAAGAAGAACTGATGCCTTTGAGTTGTAGTGCTGGAGAAGAGTCTTGACCATATCATGGACTGACAAGAAAACAAACAGATCTTTTCTAGAGAGGGCGAAACCAAGTTGCTCCTTGGTGGCAAGGATTTTGAAGCTCTGTCTCACATACTTTAGGTATGCTTCCAGGAGAGAACCCGTTCTTACAGAAAGACATCTTGCTTGGAAGGATGGCAGGACAGAGAAGGAGAGGAAGATCCTGAATGAGATGGATTGACACATGGCTATGGCAATGGGGTCAGGTATATAAGAGACAGTGAGCTTGCCTCAGGATAAGGTAGGGTTCAAAGCTATTGTTCATAGGGTCGATATGAGTTGTAAACAACTCCACAGCACAAAAAACAACAATGGAGTCACTGTGAGTCAGAGGTCACCAAACAGCACCTAACAATGATGTCACCAATAAACTAACAGTTTACCCTAAAGTGTAAAGATCATCACACTTGTGTACCATCAAGTAGCAACAGATACACAGCTGACCCTCTACTGACTGGAAATGAGAGTCTTCCATAGATAGAGGTAGGAAGTTTAAATAAATAAATATGAAACAATTAGAACAGAAACAATAAGACTACTGACATAGTGTGGGGAATGTAATCAGTATCACCATCTTTATGTATAGAAAGTGGAATAGGAGTGGGAAGCTGGAGAAAGAATGATTGAATTTTTCCCAATCAACAATTTATTCATTTAAAATATATTTTATAAGAAACATAAACACAGGTTATGTATTTCACCTGATGGTATGCATAGGAATCAGACTGATTACATCTGTGGGAAGAACCGCTGGAGAAGCTCACTATCAGCTGTGAAAACTAGGCCCGGTATTGACCACCAACTACTCATATGCAAGTTCAAACTAAACCTAAGGAAAATTAAATCAAATTATTGAGCAATATCATTAATATCACATGAACACAAGATTCTGAAGATTATCCAAAAATGACTGGAACAGCACATCAGCAGAGAACTACTAGAAGTGCAGGCTGGGTAATAAGGTGTCATGGTACTAGGGATATTGTATCTAATGTTAGGTGGATCTTGGCTGAAAGCAGAGAGTAACTAAAGGAATGTCTATCTGTGTTTCACTGATAATGCAAAGGCATTCGACTGTGTGGATCACAACAAACTGTGGCTGACACTAAGAAGAATGAGAATCCCAGAACACTTGATCGTGGTAATGCAAAACCTATACTTGTACCAGGAGGCAGTTGTCAGAACACAGCAAGGGAACACTGCATGGTTCAAAATTGGGTAGGGTATATGCTAGGGATGTGTCCTGTCTCCATACCTTTGCAATCTATATGTAGAACATATTATCCGAGAGGCTGGGCTCTATAAGGAGAAACGTGGCATCAGGTTGGAGGAAGATTCATCAACAATCTGCGTTATGCAGATGACACAACCCTGCTTGCTGAAACTAAGGAGGACCTGTAGCGCTTGCTGCAGAAGGTCAAGGACTGCAGCCTTCAACATGGATTGAGGCTCAATATCAAGAAAACAAAGATTCTCACCACTGGGCCAATTGGCAGCATCATGATAGAGGGTGAAGAGGCTGAGATTGATAACAGCTTTAGTTTGCTTGGCTCCACAATCAACACTCTTGGTACTAGTGGCCAGGAAATTAAAAGACATATTGTGATGGGAATGTCTGCTATTAGAGATCTGTCCAAAGTACTGAAGAGCAGTGGTGTCACTCTGGAGACCAAGGTGTGCCTGATACAGGCCATGGTCTTTGCAATCACTTGCTTTGCATCAGAGAGCTGGAAAACAACTAGGGATAATAGAAGGAGAATTGATGCCTTTGAGCTGTGGTGTTGGAGAAGAGTATACCATGGACTGCTAAGAGAATGAACAGGTTCATTCTAGAGAGGGTGAAGCCAGGCTGTTCCTTGGGGGCAAGGATTCTGAAGCTTTGTCTGACATACATCCTGGAAAGGGTTAAACTGGGTGGCTCCTTGGAGGCAAGGATTCTGAGGCTCTGACTAACATACTTTGGACATGTTGCAAGAAGGGACCAGTCCTTGGAGAAGGACATCATACTTGGGAAGGTGGAGAGACAGTGCAGGAGAGGAAGACCCTCTATGATGTGGATTGATTCAGTAACTGGGTAATAGGAGTAGGTGTGTTGGACACAGGACAGAACAGGTTTTAGGGTTGTTGTACATAGTGTTGCAGGTGACTGGACAGCACATAACAACAACATTCTCATCAAAATAAATTTTTACAAAAAGTCCTTGGAACAAGCAAACAAAAATAACTCACAAACTTCCATTTCTTGCTCTTCACATCTGGCTGAGCCTGCATCATTGGAAGCAATACAGTAATACTGCCCGGAATCATCCTTGTGAACAGCATTGAAAACCTGTTTCAGGAAAACAATAAGTAAGTTAGACCTGAGGCCAGCTGAGAGAGTCGGGGCAGGGAGCCCTCACTCAGTCCTGGCTGTGCAGGGCAGTGTGGCTGTCCCATCCAAAGGCACTGCCTCTGGGACTCTACAAACAGGTACTGCTGACTTCACTCAGAAAACATCTAAGAGGATAAGACAGAACAGGTGTCTGACATCCTACCTCAGAGTCCACTAAGACCAGGACATGGTACAATGTTTGTTCATTTCTTGGGCTTCCCAGTCACTGACCAGGGAAGTTTTTCTAATAGTGTCTCCTCTGGCACATGGAAAGATATAAAAGCCAACCAACATCCAGGAAGTCCCTGGGAGTTTGAGTCCACCTGGAAGTACCTTGGAAGAAAGTCCTGGTGACTTTCTTAAAGTCCTTAAGGACAATTAGCCAGTGACTATCCTCTGCAGCACACTTCTCCTCAGAAGCCCAGAGGTCATCAGGTTAGAACTGGCTCAGCTGCAATTGATTTAGTGACATCTAGGATGAGATGCTGATCTGTTATGGAGGGACTCTGATGATGACGACCTCTTCAAACTATTGTATAGCATAAACATAGACAAGTATCACCTAGTGGTATGGCTTCTTCCTACATGTAGCTGAATACGGATCAAGCGTTATCTCCTAAAAGAAATTAATGTGCAGAAAAAAGCTGACATGATAATTGTGGGGCTGCCAGCCTGTCCTGCAGCAAAGGCTTCTCTTGTCTCCTCTGTACTCCACCTTCCTACTTCCAATCACAAGAAATTATTTTGAAACAAATTCTAAGAATATTTGTCAGAATGTATGTCTAAAAGATGAAGACTTTTAACATCATCATCACAATACTATCATCATGCCTACAACACTGAACAACATTTTTATCACTAAATACAAGATACCAATTGGGGTGAGTCCAGGGGCCACAAGGATCAATTTCCTCGTTTCATAATTATTTTTACAGTTGGTCAAGATCCTAACAACACTGTTAAACATATTAAATCTTTAAATTACAAGTTTCCCTTCCTTTACTCAACCCTCTTAGAATTTATTGTTAAAGGAAGAGTTAAGTAGAGGTCTTCCTCTATTAAGCTCAACATTCGGGATTTTTAGCACCCATCCTATGTGTGGGCTTCAGAGTCTCTCCTAACACTGTTCTGTCCACAATCGACAATTCTTAACCCAACAGAGATATTTCCATCCTCACCTCTTGAAGAGATCTTACCAGAGTGCCTGTTTCAAAGTTTAAGAGAAACGAGGAATTTCGAAATCTGGGGTTGGCTCTGGAGTCTGTGGGCAGGGGCACGTCATTCCGATACCAGCTATAGTGAGGCCTGGGGGAGCCCTCACTCTCCTGGCAGTGCAGGGTAGCCGATTTACCCACAGGCACTGCCTTTGGCACTCTGCAGACAGGAGTAACTGGCTTCACTGCAGGAAAAACAGGGGTTGGTGTTTAACATTCAAGCAACATGGATCTGATTTTATCACCTCCAAAAATAAGACAGCCAAACTAAAGCTCACGCTACTGTTGTCCCGTGAGCACATCTACACTAGCTGTGACTTCATCCTCACTCCACCCCAAAATATCTTTCTCATTCCTTCCACCATCATGGGAAAGCTTTGGAGAAGACTGAAGTATATCAAAGTAACTGGTAAAGGAAGTACCTCTATGAGTAACTGGTATGAGTCCCACTTCCCTCCTCATTCTTTCTCGACTCTCAAGTTGACAGACAAGTCTTCCACAACCCAAATCACATGATACCTTTAGAGACTGCAGCTCTAGAAGGAAAGAGCTCAAAAGGAGAGCAGATCTCTTTTATTCTGCAGCTAAACCTGTGAAGCCTGGAAAGAGCAAAGACGGCTTCATTGCATACGAGTCACTTCCTACCTTGCACAGTCAAGTCAATGACAATCTCATCAATTTCCTTGCGGTCGTTTCGAGCAACCACTTCACAGCGATAAAGGGCTGCATCTCTCCGAGTAACATTCCAGATCTTCAGCGATGTTTTCCCCAGGAGTTCTGCACGACCTACCAAATCACCTGCAGAAGACAGGACAGGGCACATACACAAAATCCACTTTAAAGATGTCTTTGCACTCAAAAAGGATTCTCTATGGGCTTCTGACGTAAAAGGAAAAGAGACTGCAAGTATATTTCTATTCCTAAATAACAAAGTCATGTCTAATAGTGATCGGTAACCTGAGCACCAAATGTCATATGTAAGAGGTAGTCATGATGAGTCTCTGTTGTTGAATCCAGAAGCTTAATTACTTTTGTATAATTCTAGGAAAAACTTCCCATTAAAAAAGAATAAAAAGAAGGCAAGACACTTAATACTGCAAATGGAAACAGGTTAGCCACACAAAAAAGATTGGTGCTGGCTTCGCATGCCTACAAAGAAGACCTAACAGATAAATCTCTTAGAAACAGAGAAGAAAATGTTACTGACCTTGAATTAAACAATACTTTTTTTTTTTTTTACTAACAAGTGCGGGGTTTATTAGGGAAATAGGTTGCAGAGAGAGGAGAGGCAAAGAGGACCATATAGTGTCAATTCAAGTTTAGTTCAGCAGTCCCAAACCAGATTAAAAAGGCTCAAAGAAAATGAAAGTCCAGGTTCAGCTCAATAGCACAAATCTCTGATTTCCTCAATTAGTCCAGCAAACTTTATCTCAGAGAAGTTATAAGTCAGCTCTTCCTTCAATCATCCTGTGGCCTTTATCTCCATGGTTCCTCTGGTTACACCTTGCCATTGTCTCTTCACAGCAGTACCATAGTCTCTTCACAATCTTTCCACCACCTTTTCTCAGTGTGAAAAGCATTCTCTTATAGGTCCTAAAGCTGTTGATGATATGCAAGACAGTATGTCTGTAGTTAAGGTAGCTGGAGACCATGTCCCCCTGCCAAAGCAGGCTAATGCCAATATTCAAGGGTTCTGCCATCCTAATAGGGCTTTCTAGGGTGTAGTGTTTATCGGTGCAGTCATTTTCCCCTTGGAGTGGATTTGAACTTTCTGTATAGCAGGTTAGCATTTAAGCATCGTACCACCAGAGCTCTAAAAAGATATTCTTTTTTCCTTCATATCTTCAGTCTAGATATTGTGTGATCTGGATGATTCAGTCTAAGAAGCAGGGTTTGAGAAGGTGGACTTGGTACTATCAGAGTTCCTTAATTTTCAGAGAACTGCCATAAAGAGTTATGGCTAGAAAGGTGAGAAGGACTGGCATTTTATATTAAGTGGACTACCATATTGAGGTATAGTAGGTCCTAGAGGAAAGCATATGAGTTGGCATCCAGGGAATAAAAATTCCACAAGGAGAGTGGCCAGAGCTTGACTATAAATCCACTGAGGAGTGTGCAAGACTTGTGGAGAATGTGACATTATGGCTTACTGGTGGTGGACTATGTTGCCGTACACACTCAATGTCATGAAATTGACTCTGATATTATGGTAAGTAGCTCCAGAGGCAAGAGGTAGAATTTCCAAGTACCTGAATTTGAGTAAATCTTGAATAAGGACAGTTATTAGAATGCCGTATTTTCTAGTTGAACTGTGAAAGGCTTCCTAAGAGTCACAGTTTGTGGAGGGACAGTGGGATCTGAAGTCGATTTTGCTCAGGACAGGAGGAGCACATACCGTTTTGAGGAAGCAGTAGTGTGACTTGATGGGCTCAGCTTTGTCCTCCTAACCCTTCAGTTTCTCTCCCTTTCTACCCCTCCAGTAGGGAGCAAGTTGGCCAGAAGAGGAAGAGTATGTGAAGAACTTCAGGGTTGAATCTCTGAAGGCTGCTCTTCTAAACAATACTTTTTTTAGATAAGACACTCAAAGTATCCAAAGGAAAAAAACCAAAATCCAGGCTTCCACCAAATTATAATATCTCTGTTCTTCAAAGGATATTCTTCTTTTTAATTTCTTTTTTATTAATTTTAATGAAAGTTTACAGAGACTTTGGATTTCCATTCATTGTTGCCCTGCCCAACCTCCCCAGTAATTTCCTCTTCTCTTTGAAAAGTAAAAGGAAATTGTTTTCATTGTTATACAATCCCTCCCCCCATGTCCACTCCACTATGCAGCCTTCATTCTGTACTCCTGTCATGACAATAATATCTAACCATAAATCCCTTTTAAACAGTTCTTGCCCTCATCTGTTTCAATGCAGTATACGTAATTTATCCCATCTTTCTCAATCTACCCCCAAAGCCGATGTCAGTCCCGTTTTACAACAGTGGCACTATGCAGTATTTGTTCTTTTGTGACTCATTTTGTATAATATTTCATGAGTTCCTTGTTTTTCAATGCAGCACAGTATTCCATTGTGTGACTATACTGGAGCTTCTCTATCCATTCATTTGTTGATGGGCATTTAGGTTGTTTCCAACTCTTTGCTTTTGTGAACAAAGCCAAGATAAACATGATGTGCATATATCTGCTTGGGTGGCAGATCTGGTTTCTTTGGGGTATATTCCCAGTAGTGGAATTGCTGGGTCAAATGGTATTTCTATTTCCAACTTTTTGAGAAAGCACTATACCGCCTTCCATAGTAGTTGCACCATTTTACATTCCCACCGACAGTGAATAAGGGTTCCAGTTTCTCCACAATCTCGCCAGCATTTGTTGTTTGCTGTTCTATTTTGCTATTCTTACTGGCGTGGGATAAAGAAATGTTAAAAATCCCTAGCTCTAAGAGAGATCAAAGTATATTCCTAAGAAACTAAAAAGATTCTCTCTGGTATTAAAGAAAATATTTGTATATTACATATGGACAAGACCAAACAAAAACAGTAATATTCAAAAATATATTAAAATCTATAATGCAAAAATGATATTGTTGTTATTACGTGCTGTTGTGTCACCTGCAACTCACAACGACTTTATGCACAATAGCTCTGAACCCTGCCCTATACTGAGCAAATCTGCTTCTGACACACCTATTCTCATTACTATATCAATCCATTTCCTCCAGGGTCTTCCTCTCCTGCACTATCCATCACCCTTCCAAGCATGATGTCCTTCTCCAAGGACTGGTCCCTATTGGCAACATGCCAAAGTATGTCAGACAGTTTCAAAATTCTTACCTCTAAGGAGCAACTTGGTTTCATCCTCTCCAGGACAGACCTGTTTATTCTCTTGTCAGTCCATGGCACGTTCAACATTCTTCTCCAGCACCGCACCTCAAAGGCATTGATTCTTCTTTTGTCATCTTTAGTCACTGTCCTGCTCTCTCATGCACAGCAAGTAACTACAAAGACAATGGCCTAGATCAGGTTCACCTAAGTCTCTAGACTGACATCACTGCTGTTCAACATTCTTGAGAGGTCCCTGACAACAGATTTCACTAATGCAAACTGTTTTCTGATTTCCTGACTGCTGGTGCCAAGAGTGTTGATTGTGGAACCAAGCAAGCTGAAATTGTTAATAATCTCAATTTCTTCTCTTGTCTGTCAAGATGTTGCCAACTGGCCCAGTGTTGAGAATCTTTGTTTACCTGACATTGAGTTTTAATCCATATTGAAGACTGCAGATCTTCACCTTCTGTAGCAAATGCTTCAGGTCCTCCTCACTTATGACAAGCAAGATTGTGTCATCTGAGGAACACAAGTTGTTGATGAGTCTTCCTCCATTCCTGATGCCACATTCCTCCTCATAAAGCCCAGCCTCCCGAATGATCTGTTCTGCACATAGATTGAAAAGTTATGGAGACAGGATGCATCCCTGAAGCACACACTTGCTAATTTTGAACCATGCTGTGTTTCCTTGCTCTGTTCTGATGACTGCTTCCTGGGCCAACTATAGATTTCTCATGAACATAATCGAATGTTCTGGGATTCCCATTGTCCTCAAAGTTAGCCACAATTTGTTGTGATCCACGTAGTCACATGCCTTTGCATAGTCAATGAAACACAGATGGACATTTTACTGGTACCTTGTTTTCAGCCAATATCCATTGACAGTATCCCCCTGTCAGTAGTTCTCTGTTGATGTTCCAGTCATTTTTGGATACTCCTTCCCCACTCTTTTTTCCAAAACCACTTTAATGAAGTACAATTTGCATACTACAAAATTCAATTCAGTGATTTTAGGAGTCACCACCACAGTCTAGTTTTAGAACTCTTCCATCACTCCAAAAAGCTCCCTTGTTCTTATTTGAAGCTGATCATTGCTTCTATCCCCCCTGTGTCATGTGCCAAGCAATTCTGACTCATAGTCAATCTAGATGACAGAGAAAGCCCTCATAGGATTTCCAAGGCAGTAATATTTACTAGAGTAGATCCCCAGATCTGTTCTTATGGGAAGCTACTTGGTGTGCTCAAAACTCAGACCTTTTTAGTTAGCAAGTGAATGCTTAACCACTGCACAATGATGGCTCTCTTCTTTCACTTGTTGTTATATGCCATTGTGTTAGAACCAAATCATAGCTGACCTATGAGTCATCATCTAGTGGGTCTTCAAAGGCTGTACACAACACATAGATTGCCCTTCTCCCACAGAGCGGCTGGTCAGTTCGAACCACGCCTTTCATGTGGCAGTGTGACTCCCTACCACTAGACCACCAAAGCTTCCTCTTTCTTTCTTTCACTTAGGATAAGGTTTTCCAGTATGAATTCACTAAGAATAATGTTTTTTCAGTATGGCTAACACCTTAAAATACAGTAGACAAAAATCCTTGCAACTATTTCAATAAAGCTAATAAGCCATGATGAACATAGAAAAGATTTAAATGGTCAAGGATGTCATTTGGCTGGAACCAACAACACCATGGAAGCAACACTCGAAATTTTGCTTGCGTGTGATATTGTTCAATAATTTCCACACTCTGTCAGGTCACCTATTTTTTGGAACAGGAATAAATACAGACCTCTTCTAGTCAGTTGTCCAGGTAGTTAGACAAACTAACTAATCAAAGAACATTTCTCCAATGAGACAAACAAATGGTCAGAAAAGATACCAGTAGTCATCACTGTTGTTGTGGTTGTTCTTTTATAGGTGCCATAAAGTCAACTTCTATACACTGCCATCATATTTATAACAGACTGAAGACCTGACTAATCCAGTGGATCCACATAACCTCGGCTGTGCATGACCCAACAGTCACTGTGTTGTTAGTTTGATCTCACTGAGGGCATTCCTTGTCTCCTCATACTTGCCTCTAAGGAACGCCCTGGCTGTGTATTTTTCAAGGCAGATGTGGTTGTTTTAGGCAGTTAATGACATCCCCAACATTCTGTAGCAAACATACTTGACCACATCACAATTCAATGCTCCTTCAGTCTTCCTCACTCATTGCCCATCTTTCACATGCAGATGAAGGATCTGGCACACCTTTGTATTTAGACAGACATCCTTGCTCTTTATTTAGCACTTTAAAAAGGTCCTTGAAAGCAGATTTACCTTCTGTGATCATTTAAGTGCTACTTCTGTGAATGTTGATTATAGAGCCTAGTAAAATGAAATCTTTGACATCTTCAACCATTTCTCCATCTATCACAGTACTGACTGTTTCATCCCATTATGAGGAGTTTTGTTTCTTTATGGTAAGGCGTAATCCATACTAGAAACATGCTCGCTTCAACAGCACAGATACTAAAATCCATACTGAAAGCTCTTGAGTATTCTACCCTTTAGTAAGTACTTCAAGAACTTTTTGCTTTCAGTGAGCAAGGTTGTGTCAGCTACATAATGCAGGCTGTTAATGAATCTCCTTTCAATTCTGATGTCACAATCCTCTTCACACACAGTTCAGCTCTTTGAATTATTTGTTCAGTAATACAAACTGACTAGGTATGATGTGAAGATATAAACCTGATTCACACCCTGCCTGATTTTAAACCATGCAATGTCCCTTTGCTCTGTTCACATTACTACTTTTTAGTTCACACAGAGGAACTCCCATTCTTCTAAATGTTGTCCATAAGGTATTGTGACCCACACAGCTGAATGTTGCATCATAGTTAATAAAATACATGTAAACATCTTTCTTGTATTCTCTGCTTTCAATCAAGATCTATCTGGAATAAGCAGTGATAGCCCTTGATCAACAACCTCCAATGAATCCAGACTGAGTTTCTGGCAGTTTCCTCTCAATTTACTGTTCCAGTGATCACTCCCCCCCCCCCTTATCTTCAGTAAAATTGTACTTCTAGGAAATATTAATTAAACTGTTAGCAATGTGTTGATTACCTTTATTGGAGAAAGAAAAAAAAAATGGATCTCTTCTAGATGTATATCCAAGAGAAATGAGTTCATATGCCTACATGAAAACTGGTACAAAAATGTTTGAAGCAGCATTATTCACTATAGTCCAAAAGGGAAAGGAATACAAATATAAACACTGATGAACAGATAAGTAAAATATGACAGATCTATTCATAAAAAGGAATGGTGTCTTTATTAAAAAAATAACAAAAGACTACATATTGTATGATTTTATTTATATGAAGTATCTAGAATAGGTAGGTAAATGTACAGATACACAAAAATATAGCTAAATGGTGTCAAGGAGAGAAGAGGAGATTGACAAACAAGGTAGAAGAGAAACTGGCATAGACAGTAATTTCACTAAGCTTAACAACTGGTGACAAGCACAGGAAGTATAATATAATAAAAAGATGGCTAGGATAGTGTATGAACATTTCCAGAGGCAATTTCTAACAGAAAGGCTCGTTATATGGTTGTTATCAGTGGATGATGAAAATCTGTTCATTGTGAGCAAACAAGAAATAAAAACATCGCTTAGGGTCAGAAAGACCAGGCAGACTCAAGTTTTCCTCCATCGCTCATATTTTGGGTGGCTTTTTTCTCAATTTTAAAAACATTTTTATTTGAATAAAAGTTTCTCAATCACACTTTTTCATCCAATCACCCATACACATTTTGTTTTATAACATTAATTACAATTTATTAATGTAACATATTTTGGTATTATATACACTCCTTATAATCATCCTTATTGCTAAGAGAAAGTATTTAATTGCCAGAAATAGAAAGTTCTTTAAAGAAAATTTCTACTTGGTTTTTCTGATGACTACAATTACATGTATATGTATATGCAAGGGCAGCCTAATTTGCCAAAGAAAACCAATCTCTTTTCTCAAAATAGCACCTCCAACTTTCAAAAGATGAAAAGTAGTGGGGTCTTCTCATTGATGGAAAATCAAAACTATTTTTAAGATCTTGTCATTTCCAATAATATTGAGAACTCAAAGCGGAAAAATTGAATTTATGCTTTTTCCACAAAATCTCTTACCCATTTTGGAAATTTCAACTATCAACTTTTCTGAAACCTCTGAAGGTGCCATTATAAATTTATATGCTTTGGTACCTTAATGTCTTATCTGTCCCCTTTTTCTGAAGGAAAGTGATGTCCCACTTCTTACCTCTTAAAATTCTCCTTCTCATTGACTTGTTAAGGCTAAGTCATGTCTCTCCAGCTTAGCACACTCAGCTCCTCTGGGCCCCTCCTCAAGAACTCTGGATCCTGTCTTAAGCTCCTAGTTCTATCTGCCTCCAACTTACAATATTTCCAAGCACAAATGTGATCACATCATTTTCCTCTTAAAGTGCTTCAGTGGATTCTCACGTCCCTTACCTTAATGTCTAGTCTTACCTTGTCATCAGTCCTTCACAATCCAGTGGTGTATCTCTCTCCATCCTGTTTCTATTTCTCTCCAGGCCTCGTTTACTGTGGAGAACTTGCAGTTTCTCCAATAAGTCAAACTACTGCTTTGTATCTACATCTTAGGCACAGAATTCTGTCTTGCCTCAATATTTTTCTATGCCACACCCCCTTCACTCTCTTGCCTGGAAAACTAGCATCATACCTCTGTTTAGGTGTCACTTCTGGGAAGATATCCTTAACATCCCATTTCCCCAAGCTCATGCAATGTCAGAGAATTGGATGCCAACCCTCTCCTAGCACTGTGAGAATATCTAAAAGCTTGTCTACAGATGGGCGTCCTGGGCAACCACTGTCATGTCTGGCCTACAGGAGATGTGCAGAAAATTCCTTGGCCTTCTTTCTGTGGTATATGATTCCCCCCTCCCCCCATTTATTCACATCATTTATACCAGCAACCAGGCTAGACTGAGGATAGAATAAAATGCTAAATAATGAACTGATACTTGTTGAAGCTGGGTGCCAAGTACAGGGAGTTATAATGGTCTCACTATTTATGTGTATGTTTTAAGTGTCCCATAACAAGTGAAAGAAATACTTAGCTTCAGATAAGAGACCAGTGAAAGGGGAATTTCTGGTTTTTAAGTGCCTAGTCTTGGGTGCAACAGAAGTGGCAGCTGGAGAGAAGATTATGGGATCATACCTTGAATTTTGTTGTCAAAATACACATATGTTGTTTTGTCATCTTGAATTTTCTTCCATTCAATCCTGGGATCATTTGTCTGTGAATCTGTTATGATACAAGACAGCTCCACACCTAGAAAGTAGAGAGAAAAATGCTTTCAGTGGAGATGAAGTCATCCTAGGTAATGCACCATGCCACCAGAGCTCCTACTTTGGTATTATATGTGGTTTTTTTGGTTCCCAGTTGGCCCCAAGAGTGCTCAAGTTCCATTAGATGATGCCCATGTTTCTAGTAGCATCTCCTCTATGCCAATAAAAGGTCATATCCACCGCACGAAGTTAACTAGATTTATAGTGACTCTCTTATACAGAGGACAGCCATAGCTTCCACGGCTGTAAAATCTTTGCACAAAAAGACTGGTATATCTTTCTCCCACAGAGCCGCTGGTGGTTTTAAACCACTAATCTTCAGGCTAGCTTCTCAGTGTTTTAACCACCATGACACCTAGGTTCCTTGCTTTCTTTCTACTTACTTTCAAACTCCTGTACTACTGGGGTTCGGTTGCTGGATTTGAGATCCACAGCTTCTAACAAGAAACCTGAAGGGAAAAAGTTAAGCAAATTCAGAGATAATGCATCCAGAAACAGCAAAGACACTAGATTGAGTTTAGTTTTTCTCTTAAACCACAGTTATGAACCATTAAAACAAGGAAATCCAGCATCATTATTAAAAGAGTGGGGCCTGCATGGAGGCAGCTGCATCTGACCTCCACTAACTTCACAGAAGAGAAACATTCTCATTATTAACAACCACTGTACAGACCTATTTCCATTCTCCCGCACCTACATCTATCAATGTCAACACTAACTGTCCCTCCCAATATTCTCGCTACTCTACTGCTGGGCCTACGATCCACTGCAATGGCCACAGAGAACTCACAGAACCACATTCATGATTATGGGCATTATTAGGAAAGTTAACAGGTGACAATTCAGAAACAATCCTGGAAAAAGGATACAATTCATCAGTCAGCTTCTCAAGCATGCTTGTTGGCCCTTCAACCTTTGTGCTTGCAGCACTAGGCCAGTGAAGGGATTGCATAACAATGAAAGAGTTTTACTTTTCAAGGAAAAGAGTGAATTGGTGGGGAGGGGGTGGGCAGGGAGAAAAGTGCAACAATGAATGACTAGAAACCCTAAATCTCTGTAAACTTTCATTACAATGAATTTAATTTTTTTTTTAAAGTTATCTTAGTCCTGCCAATTATGTCTACCATACTACCCCATCAAGTCCTTCAGTAAGCATGGGTGAAGGGCCCTCCTGACTCTGGCTCTGCAGGGAAGTAGTTCCAGGTCAGGTGCCTTACATCGGTCCCTGATTCTCTTCTGCTGTCTTCCTGTAAATCCTCGTATGACCTACCAATCGCCCATTATTATTAGTGCATCCTGATTGCATGTTTGATCAATTTCCCACTGAAACAGTTGGTAAAAAATCTTCTATTTCCTCGTCTTTGACTCTGGTTGCTGGTGCATAGATTTGAATGACAGTGGTATTAACAAGTATTCCTTGTGTGTGTAGGGACATTATTCTATCACTCACAACATTGCATTTCAAGATGGATCTAGAAATGCTCTTGTTAATTATGAATATGACCCCGTTTTGTTTCTCAGCTTTTCATTTCAGCATAGTAGATCATATGATTGTCTGATTAAAAATGTCTCGTCAATCAATCCATTGCATTTTGCAAATGCCTATACAACAAGCTCCAATTTTCCTAGTCATACTTCTCACAGTCCACATTCCAATCATTAGGGTCTGTTTGCAACTGTTCCTCTTCCTTTGTGATTCCCAACAGGAAGGTTCAGACCCAGGTGCCAAATCTGCTAGTCTAACCTATGTGCTCTCTATTGCACATAGGGTTTTTGAAGACCTATGAGGAACAGTTGTAAACAGACACTAGGACATGAAATGTGAGAACCATGAATGTAGGAAAATTAGATATTGTTAAGGAAGAAATGGAACGCATAAATATTGACATACTAGGCACTGGTGAGATGAGATGGACTGGCATGGGCATTTTAAGTCGGATGATCATATGATATATTACTCTGGAGATGAAAAGGTGAGAAAAATGGAGTTGCCTTCATAGTTAAGAAAATAATTTCTAGATCCATCTTGAAGTACATACAATATTGTGAGTGAAAGGATAATATCCATACGCATACAAGGAAGTCCAGTAAATACCACTATCATTCAGATATATGCACCAACAACCAGAGACAAAGAAGAGGAAATAGAAAGTTTTTACCAGCTTTTACAGACAGAGATCAATTGAACATGCAATCAAGATGCATTGATAATAATGGGTGACTGGAATGCAAAAGTTGGGAACAGAGAAAAAGATTCAGTAGTTGGAAAACATGGACTCAGTGACAGAAATGGAGCTGGAGAGAGAATGACTGAATTTTGCACTATCAATGATTTATTCATAGCAAATACATTGTTTTAATTAATTTCAATGAATATCTACAGAGATTTTGGACTTCCATTCATTCATTGTTGCACTTTTCTCCCCGCCCACCCCACCCCACCCCCAGTTCACTCCTCCCCTTGAAAAGCAAAAGAAAATCTCCTTCATTGGTACGCAATCACCCCGCACACTCCCACCCCCAGACCCACCCCAAGTATACTCTACTGTGCAACCCTCATTCTGGACTCTTATTAATGCCCTAAAATATACTACTTTTAGACTATTCTCTCCCTCACCGTCTTCAATGCAAATACATCTTTTAAGAGACAAAAACACAGGTTATACACATGGATTTCACCTGATGGTATGCATAGGAATCAGATTGATTACATATGCAGAAAAAACCGCTGGAGAAGCTCAATATTAGTTGTCAAAACTAGGCCAGGAGCTGACTGTGGAACAGACAACCAACTACTCATATGCAAATTCAAGCTGAAGCTGAGGAAAATTAAACCAAATCCA
>NW_006399870.1:4121336-4126513 GCF_000299155.1 Elephantulus edwardii
CCAAGAGGTAGTCATCAGAACAGAGCAAGAAAACACCGCACGGTTCAAAATTGGGAAGGGTGTACGCCAGGGAGGCGTCCTGTCACACCATACCTTTTCAACCTGTATGCAGAACAGATTATCTGGGAGGCTGGGCTCTATAAGGAGAAATTGGGGTCAAGATTGGTGGAAGATCTATCAACAATCTGTGTTCTGCATATGACAACCCTGCCTGCTGACACTGAGGAGGACCTGAAGCATTTGCTGCAGAGGGTCAAAGGACTGCAGCATCAAATATGGACTGAAGCTCAATGTCAAGAAGACAAAGATTCTCACCACTGGACCAATTGGCAGCATCAGGATGAATGGTGAAGAGATTAAGACTGTTAACAGCTTTAGTTTGCTTGGCTCCACAGTCAACATTCTTGGCACCAGTAGCCAGGAAATTAAAAGACGTATTACCATGTGAAAGTCTGCTGTTAGGGACCACTCCAAAGTACTGAAGAGCAATGGTGTCTCTCTGGAGACTAAAGTGCGTCTGATACAGGCCTTGGTCTTTGCGATCACTTGTTATGCATCAGAGAGTTAGACAATGACTATGGAGGACAGAAGGAGAATCGATGCCTTTGAGCTATGGTGCTGAAGAAGAGTATTGAGGGTACCATGGACTGCTAGGAAAACAGATTCATCCTAGAAAGGGTCATACCAGGCGGCTCCTTGGAGGCAAGGATTCTGAGGTACCGTCTAACATACTTTGGACATGTTGTAAAGAGAAACCAGTCTTTGGAGAGGGACATCATGCTTGGTAGGGTGGAGGGACAGCACAGGAGGGGAAGGCCCTCTATGAGGTGGACTGATTCAATGACTGGGGCAATCGGGATGGGAGTGTCAGAGACAGTGCGATTGGCATAGGACAGAGCAGATTTTAGGGCTGTTGTACATAGGGTTGCTTTGAGTTGCAAGCGACTCAAACGGCACATAACAACAACAACAACATTATTTCCGAAGTGAATGGCCAATCCTTCTCTCTAGTCTGTTAATTTAGGTGCTCAGCTTTAGGGAGCTCAGGAGAATATGCAGGTATCAAATCAGGTGATGGTCCCAGGGGCCCACCTCTTGGGGGTGCATGTGTTATATTTCCACCCTCACCCCACCTGACAACATACAGCCCAATTCCCTTTTCTTGGCCCTCTGGCATCTCCCATCAGGTCTGTCCTCCCATTTCCTCTTCACTCTCCTGCGATATTGGTGCTCGTGTGGCAGTAACAATGCGGCAGGGGTGGGGACGGGACACAATTAAATCCATGGCAATATCCAGAAATAAATTATAAAATATAAATGGGGCTAGTGTTTTCTCAGTTGCACACATTAGTTGTGTCATGTTAGGTACAAATTGTTGTTTTTGTTGTTGCTATGTGTCCTTGTGACTCATAGTGACCCTATATACAAGAGCCCTAAACTCTACTCTATTCTGTGTCAACACCTACCCCCATTACCCGAGTCACTGAATCAATCCATCTCATCAAGGGTCTTCCAATCTTGCACTGTCCCTCCACCCTGTCAAGCATGATGTCCCTCTCCAAGACTGGTCCCTCCTTGCCACACATCCAAAGTATGTCAGACGAAGCTTCAGAATCCTTGACTCCAAGGAGTAGCCTGGTCTCACCCTCTCTAGGACGAACTTGTCTGTTCTCCTAGCAGCCCACAGTATATTCAATACTCTTCTCCAGCACCACAGACAGCTCAAAGGCATAAATTCTCCTTTTACCACCCTTAGACATTGTCCAGCTTTCTGGTGCACAGCAAGTGATTGCCAAGACTATGGTCTGGATAAGATGCACCTTAGTCTCCAGACTGACACCACTGCTCTTCAGTACTTTGGAGAGTTCTCTGACAGCTGACTTTGCCAACGCACTTTGTTTTCTAATTTCCTGGCTGCTGGTGCCAAGAGTGATGATTGTGGAGCCAAGCAAACTAAAGCTGTTAAAAATCTCAATCTCTTCACCATCTATCATGATACTGCCAATCAGCACAGTGGTAAGAATATTTGTCTTCTTGATATTGAGCTTCAATCCATCCATATTGAAGGCTGTAGTCCTTGACCCTCTGCAGCAAGCGCTTCAGGTCCTCCTCAGTTTCAGCAAGCAGGGTTGTGTCATCTGCATAATGCAGATTTTTGACAAGTCTTCCTCTAATCCTGATGCCACATTTCTCCTCATAGAACCTAGCCTCCCAGAGAATCTGTTCTGCATATGGATTGAAAAGGTATGGAGATAGGACACATCCCTGGCGTACACCTTTCCCAATTTTGAACCATGCAATGTTCCCTTGCTCTGTTCTGACGACTACCTCTTGGCCCAAGTTATAGGCTTTGCATAAGCACAATCAAGTGTTCTCGGATTACCATTCTTCTCAAAGTCAGCCATAGTTTGTTATGATCCACACAGTCAAATGCCTTTGCATAGTCAATGAAACACAGGCAGGCATTCATCTGGTACTCCTTGCTTTCAGCCAAGATCAATCTTACATTAGCTACAATATCCCTAGTGCCATGGCCTCTTCTAAACCCAGCCACTTCAGGCAGTTCTCTGCTAATTTGCTGTTTCAGTCGTTTTTGGATAATCTTCAGCAGAATCTTGCTTACATGTGATAGTAGTGATATTGTTCTATAATTTCCACACTCTGTTTGGTCACCCTTCTTTGGAATAGGCACAAATACAGATCTCTGCCATATGGTTGTTTTCCAGATTTCTTGGCACAACTTGGTGAGCACATCCAGGGCAGTATCTGTTTGTTGAAATGTTAATTGGTATGCTATTCATTCCTGGGGCCTTGTTTTTTGCAATCTTTCCGAGGAGATTGAACTTCTTCATCACCATAGGCTCTTGCTCAAAAAACATGGTGACAGAAATGTAGCTAGAGATTGAATGACAGAATTTTGCACAATCACTTATTCATTGCAAATATATTTTATAGAAAAAATAAACGCAGGCTATACACATGGATTTCACCTCACGGTATGCATAGGAATCAGAACTAGGCACAAGTAAGATTTTGTGATAGTATTTAAGATTTAGTGAGAAGCTGACAAGAGGATTGTGATAGTTAAGGTTATGGACAGACCAGTGTTATACCGCTTAGAAGAATGTTTGACCAAAACCAATAAAAACCATGCCTGAGGGCCATAGATTAAAATCACTCACCTTTGGCTTAGTTGCATAACTTTCTATCCACTAGGCCAATAGCGCTTTCTCATTGTTGTTGTTAAGTGCCGTCAAGGTCGTAGACGACTCATAGCAACGAAAGACCTGACCACTTGTATAATTTGCTGCACAGTGGTAACTCATGGTTGCTGTGACATTAAACACTGAGAAACTGATGTGTCAAATGCGATAATGGTTACAATTGGTGGACAGTGTCGGTGGAGCTCCCCGATTAAAACAAGCTTGGAAATAGTTTGCCTCTGGAAACTCTACCAACTGGGAGAAACGATGAGAGTTACGTTTGTTACCATAAAGATTTCTCGGAGCTCTAGTGCAATATTCAGAGTCTCCTCTGACCTCCATTTTGGTCTTTTCTCCCTCCTCTTTCTTTGTAATGACCTTTTTTGCATTCTTCATGGATGATATTCTTGATATTTTCACATAACTCATCCGGTCTTCGTTCATTAGTGTTCAAGGCCTCAAACCTGTTCCTGAGACGGTTCTGAAATTCAGGTGGGATAGACTCAATGTCTTATTTTGGTTCCCGTGTATTTGATTTCATTTTCCTCAGCTTCAGCTTGAACTTGCATATGAGTAGTTGGTGATCTGTTCCATAATCAGCTCTTGGCCTAGTTTTCACAGCTGATATAGAGCTTCTCTAGTAGTTCTTTTCACAGATGTAATCAATCTGATTCCTATGCATACCATCAGGTGAAATCCATGTGTATAGCCTGAACTTATGGGGTTTTTTTTTTATAAAATGTATTTGAAATTAATAAATTGTTGATTGTGCAAAATTATATCATTCTATAATTATTCTATAATTCTCCAACTTCATTTCTGTCACCCAGTCCATGTTTTCCAACTACTGATCCTTGTTCTCTGTTTCTGACTTTTGCATTCCAGTCACCCATTATTATTAATGCATCTTGATTGCATGTTCAATTGATCTCTGACTGTAAAAGTTGATAGAAATCTTCAATTTCCTCTTCTTTGGCTCTGGTTGTTGGTTTATATATCGGAATGATAGTGGTATTCATTGGACTTCCTTGTATGCGTATGGATATTTCTTGACACTCACAATATTGCATTTAAAGACAGATAACAGAGGAATGTCTATCTGTGTTTCACTGACATGCAAAGGTGTTTGTGTGGATTACAACAAACTGTGGCTGACTCTGAGAAGAATGGTAATGCCAGAACACTTGATTGTGCTTAGGCGAAGCCTATACTTACCAGGAGGTAGTCGTCAGAAGAGAGCAAGGGAACACTGCATGGTTCAAAATTGGGAAGGGCTTACGCCAGGGATGTGTCCTATCTCCATACCTTTTCAATCTATATGCAGAACAGATTATCCAGGAGGCTGGGTTCTATGAGGATAAATGTGGCATCAAGATTGGAGGAAGACTCATCAACAATCTGCGTTATGCAGATGACACAACCTAGCTTGACGAAACAGAGGAGGACCTAGAACGCTTGCTGCAGAAGATCAAATACTGAACCCTTCAATATGGATTGAGGCTCAACGTCAAGAAAACAAAGATTCTCACCACTGGTCTGATTAGCAGCATCAGGATGGATGGTGAAGAGATTGAGATTGTTAACAATTTCTGTTTGCTTGGCTCCAAAATAAACAGCAGCCAGGAAATGAAAAGATGTATTGCACTGGTTAAATCTGCTGAGACTTCTACAGAGTACTGAGGAGCAATGAAGTCAGTCTGGAGACTAAGGTGTGCCTGATACAGGCCATGTTCTTTGCAATCACTTGCTAAACATCAGAGAGCTGGACGATGACTAGGGATGATAGAAGGAGAACTGATGCCTTTGAGCTGTGGTGCTGGAGAAGAGTATTAAATATACCATGGACTGCTAAGAGAACAAACAGGTTTGTCCTGGAGAGGTTGAAGCCAGGCTGCTCCTTGGAGGCAAGGATTCATTTTTTTTTCCTATAATTATATTTTATTAATTTTCATAAACATTTACAGAGATTTTGGG
>NW_006399870.1:4129410-4148170 GCF_000299155.1 Elephantulus edwardii
CAGTATTTTATTTAGGATTTTTGCATCAATATTCATGAGAGATATTGGCCTATAGTTTTCTATTTTGGTGGTGTCTTTTCCTGGCTTTGGTATCAAACATATGTTCTGAAGCTTTGTCTGACATAACTTTAGACATGTTGCAAGACACATCATGCTTGAGGGGGTGGAGGCACAGCGCAGGAGAGGAAGACCCTCGATGAGATGGATTGACTCAGTGACTGGGGTAATTGGGGTAGGTGTGTCAGAGACAGTAAGATTGGCACAGGATAGAGCAGGGTTTAGGGCTGTTGTACATATGGTTGCTATGAATCACAGGTGATTCAACAGCACCTAACAACCACCACCATAAAGATTACATTTAATATTTGTACTTATACTATCCTAAATTTAAGCTGTATATACTCAAGAGCATATTTTAGTTCTCATGGACTTTAAAAAATTTTCTTCAGCTTTAGAGTGAACCTGACCATAAGCAATTGATGATCTGTTACACTGCTGGCCCCTAGACCTCTTGGAGATGCTTAATCATCTTATGCTTATCAGGTTGACTAGGCCAGGGATTAACTGTGGACTGGTCCTTCAATTGTTCATAAATTGAAACTGAAGAAAATGAAATAAATCCATGAAGGCAAAAACATGACCTTGCGTGCACCCAACTCTAACTACAGACCACTTCTAGAACAGAGCTGGCACAGTGAGAATTAACAGGAGTGCTTTGGTGGCATAGCCCATACTCTGAGCCTATAAATCACAGAGAAGACTGCACATCTGCCCCCAGCAGTGGACGGTAGTTCAAACTGCCAGGGAGGTGTGGCCTTTGGGTCAGCAGCACAACTCCCTAAGGACTAGGCCACTGACAACACAGGAAACATCCAAAGAAGAAGGGAGGAGACACTGCTGTTTCAGTATTCTGAAGGCCCGCAACTCATATGAAGGAGGGGCGGTGCTGGCACTCTCCAGATGGACCCCAGGGGAGCAGAAGTTTGAGGTCCTGTCTCTTAGCACTGATAGGGGATGTGGTTAGGACCGAAGACTCTTTTACTGGAATCTTTTCTCCAGTTCACAGCAGCTGTAGATAAGGGGAAGAGTCAAGGATCTGTAGAAGATTTTCCTATGTATGAGATTAAATTCATTGATTCTTGCCTGTCTGAAGTTCTCATTTCTCTCCTCTGCTCCCTAACAGAATACTTCAAAGACAAGAACCTCTTTCTTCCTGTATTTGAGGGAGAGGGTCGAATTGTGTGGTCTCTCTATACCCCATATTCCCAAAATCATCATCTAAATGATTTTTAATGTGGTTCGGCACTCAATATTTCTGTCTGTAAAAAATTATTAGAAAGAACTCCTCGTCTCTCATCAGAAACCGAAGACAAAAGAGGAATCATTCATTATTATTATATATGCTATATAAGGGATTGTGATTTTTCGGCAGCCCTGAGAACAGTAGGTTTCAAACTTAATCTCTGCTGAACTTAAGCTCCTTTCTAGTCACGGTGTCCATTCATCTTGCTGAAAATCTTTCCTTTTTTTTGCTGACTCCCTGCTTTTCTGCACTTGATGTATTTTCAAAAAGGCTGATCCATCCTAGTTAAGTCCAAAGTATGTGAGACTAGTGTCACTACTCCTGACCCTAAGGATCAGTACCCTGGCTACACTTCTTCCCAGATACCAAGGTTTGTTCGTTTGGCAATCTTAGTCTTATTCAATACTATCATAAACCCCATAGAGAGTGCTGGCAGTCTACAAGTAAGGAGCTGCACTGCCAATAGGAAGGCATGCAGTTCAACCCTACCCCCAACCCCAGTCATTCTGCAGGAGAAAGATGGGTAATATACTCCTATGCAATTTACTGCCTCTGAAAAGCCGCTGAAGGGTCAGCTATGAGTCAGTTTCAACTAAAAGGTACACAACAACAACATAAGCTCCATAATTCAGAGACATAGGTTATTCTTTGTCTTATTTGTTGTCCATCTTTCACAATCACATGTCTGAAAAACTCAACCTCACTGACATGACGATGGTTCCAATTCATAGCTACCCTCCACCAGGTTTTGAAAGATGTAAATCCTAACAACAGAAAACCACTCTTCTTTTTTCCTTCAGAGCTGCTGGGAGATTTAAACCACTAGAGTAGGCATGTTTAATAGGTAGGTATGACCAACAAGATGTTGGACAGGAGAGGGAAAACAAGGATTCAGAAAACTGCAATAGAACAAATTCACTTCAATATTCATGCTCCATGTCATGGAATGCAGGATAGGAAGACCTGACTAAGACATGGTAACTCCCCTTTTCCAGCTCTGATTTCTCAGTCCTCAGAACCACCAGTAAAGTGCTAGTCTCCCTTAATACCAGTATGTATGTATTTGAACCTCATAGTAAAGAACTCAAAGAAAAGGTGAACTGAAATTAGAGAAGTTGCACAGCTCTGAGCCCAACTTGAAAGATGCCAGAGTGAGGCCACTTTGAAATAAAGAGCAGCAGCGCACTCTGGGGAGGTTTCCACTCTGCTCTTAGGAGATGGCAGAGGTATACACATAAACCCTGTAGCCCAGGATAGTATGAGCTCTGGTTCGGCGGGAGATGGCAGAAGCATGTATATAAACCCCTGCAGACCAGGACAGCATGAGCTCTGGCTCCGGCAGAGAAGACAGGTGGCAAAGCGCCACTGTGGTCATTCCCCTGCACACCCTTGTAGGGTAGAAACCTCAAATAAGGAAAGGACCAGAGGCCACTGGGTCAATCTCTTAGTTTTGCTGTCTTCTGGATAAGGAACAAGATTCAAGATGACACACTCAGAAGACCCCTCATCATTTTGGAAAATATCTGCCTTTTCTGAGAAGTCCAAGAGGGTCAAGAAAAAGCTGTCCTAGGAAGACCTGTCAGCCATGTGGAGTATAAATTTTCACACCTAAGAAGCGAATAAGATGAACTTACAGAACAGAGCTAAGTGGGACTTCAGACTCTCCAAAGAGCCTATTTTTGGGGCCAGAAACAAATACAGCAGTTAGCAATGTCTGTGGCTGGTCTGCTCACTGCTCTGCTCTGAGGAACCCTGAAAGAGGAAAGTTCTCTGAAAGGCAAAATCAGCCCAGCCTACAAGATCTATGATCAGAGCAAAGAAGAAAACCAAGTAGACACTGTCCTTTCTCCCTCTTCATTTTGATGTTTAACAAAGCAGAAGTAACTATACAGTGTTACTAGAAATTAATGAACAGAACATTCTTCAGAATATTATTTGGGTTGTCAAGAAGCACACTCAGAATACGAATTAGGACTCCATAGGGTCACTATGAATCCTAGTCGACTCGACAGCACATAACAACAGGGTCCTATCAAGGTAAGTAAGAATCACTATGTTCATTTTTCAGACAAGTGACAATATATTGACTATTTTTAAACAGAAAGTAAAACTAAAATCCAGGAGTTCTGACTCCTCTTCTGTCTCATAATCTTTCTTATACAGAAAGATAAACCCAGAACTAATAGAGACTGCAATCATAGGTATAAAGGGGATCTGAGAAAAGGTGAGTCAGACCTTGAAGTCTAAATATAAATCCTATTGTTCTAGTGAAACTATCTTAAATGAGTTTGTAAGGGAAGTGGGCTTACAAAAGTCTCTGAAATGACACACAGCTGGCACTGTCTTCAGCTCAGCCGTCCGTACTTCCGTGGAGGACTAAGGAAAAGTGGCGGGTGTGGCAGATAGAAAAGATAAGGCAGGAGAGGAAACACTGGCCTTGAGGAGGGAAACAGTCTGTTCAGGTTTCCAACACTTCTCATACCACATCTCTAAAACTTCCCTTCCAAAACCTAGAAAATGTTAGCAGTTGTATAAAATTACAGTGCCTTATTTCAGTTTTGAGAGGACTTCTCAAAATCTGGCCAGGGTCTAGGATTCTGAAGCCAAGTAAGGGATCTGATAAATACACAGAAACATGTTTAAAATGCCACTACTCAGCCCAATTCCTCATAATAGGAAGCAAACTCTTGATTCTTACTCAATTGTTTTTTTAAAGATCTAGGTCTTTATTTCTCTTGCTACATAGTGTTCTTATGCGCAGGGCCATTTAGGAACTCCAAGTGAAGGTTAACCCCTACTGAAGGTTCACCCCTAATAAAGGTTCACTCCTACTGAGGGTTGATGCTGGCTTTTGAAGAGGTGGGTCCTGGATGAAACTAATGAATTTCAAAAGAATGTCTTTTTGTGCTTTATTGACTCTGCAAAGGTACTTGACTCTGGATAATCACAAGGTGTGGCTGACATTGAGAAGAATGGGTATCTCAGAGCATTTAATTATGCTCATGTGAAACTTATACCTAGACTAAGAGGATGCTTTGTGAACAGACCAAGGGAACACTGTTGTTGTTGCTGTTATGTGCCGTCAAGTCGCTTGCGACTCAGCGATCCTATGTACAACAGCCCTAAATCCTGCCCTATCCCTTGCCAATCTTATTGTCTCCAAGACAACTATCCCCATTATCCCAGTGATGGAATCAATGCATCTCATCAAGGATCTTCCTCTCCTGTGCTGTCCCTCCACCCTTCCAAGCATGATGTCCCTCTCCAAGGACTGATCCCACCTTGCAACATATCCAAAGCATGTCATACAAAGCTTCAGAATCCTTGCCTCCAAGGAGCAGCCTGGCTTCACCCTCTCTAGGATGAACTTTTTTGTTCTCCTAGCAGCCCACGGTATATTCAATGCTCTTCTCCAGCACCAAAGCTCAAAGGCATCAATTCTCCTTATCATCCCTAGTGATTGTATAGCCATAGCAAGTAATTGCAAAGACCATGGCCTGTATCAGGCGCATCTTGGTCTCCAGACTGACATCGCTGCTCCTCAGAACCTTGGAGAGGGCAGTCGTTATGGCATTCAACCCCCAACAGCACAAGGCTCAGCTTAACTCAGATTAACTTAGTACAGCAAATACAGAACTAGAGATTATAAAATATTTTTTCTATTTTCAAGCAAAAAGAATTACAGCATAAAGCATGATGAATAATATATTTAAGGCAAAACAAATGGTGAGGTAGTAGCTCACAGTCTTCCTGATTCCATAAAGACTGTCTTATTTTTATTGACTTTACCAATATTTTGCCTCCTGAACCCAAGTTAAACCAAACCAAACCAAACCAAACCAAAAAAATCCAATGCTGGTGAGTCACTTCCATAGCAAACTTTTATGAGATTTTCAAGGCTGTAAATCTTTAAAGGAGTAGATTGTCTATGTTTCTTCCTCAAATCCACTGTTTGATTTGAGCCAAGGACTTTTTGTCCAATTTCCAATCAGAAACCAAGGTCTCCAAAGGAAAAGTGCCTTTCTCTTGTGGACACAGAATCTCTCTTGTCAGCAAGGCATGATTGATGACTCGAGCAGGATACTGGGTGACAAAAACCCCAAATCCACTGGCTTCAAGTCAATTCCAACTTATAGCAATCCTAAAATTGAGCAGAATCATTCAAGTGTTTCCAAGGCTGAGAAATTTACAGAGGCACAAGACTATATCTCTCTCCCATAGAATAGGTGGTGGGTTGGAATTACCAGCCTTTGGTGAATAATTAACCACTGAACCGGTAGGGTCTTAGTGCTGGAATACTGGGAGATAAAAACACTTGTCTCTTGTATTGCAGGCATTCTTTTAAAGAACTCTGGTGGCACAGACACCACCAAGACTCTGTGGAAGATCTGAAGTTCTGTTCCCCTGAGACAATTCTCTTCTGCCCTGTACAGTGCTTGTGAGTGGAAGTCTACAGTGCACAACACCACTATTCTTTTAACTGTGTTGTTAAGTGTCGTGAGTCAAGTTCAATTGAGCAACTCTAGAATCAGCAAGAGTTAAAAGTTGGCCTCAGCTCTCCAGGAAAAATGTCATAAATTTGGCTTTATACTCACTACTATAAACCAAGAAGAAAAAGAAATTCTTTCAGGAAATGTTTTCACGTCATGTCAGATGCATTGCTTGCTCAGAACTAGTTTATGTGTGTCTAATTTGAGAGTTTATTTTTAGCATTCTGGCCAGTTTGCTTCCTGCTCACAGAACGTTTCCCTTGGCCAGCAGGAGCATAGGTGCATGTCAGGATGGGTCACGGTCTGGCTTCACTCGCCTTTGGGAGCTCAAACACAATTGTATACTTAAAAAAATTAGTAACTTGATCAAATACAGGCATCTTAAAAACACAGCCAGACGAAACCCTGATTAAAGGTGCCTTTGTCAAACCAAAACTGAACAAAATGGTTATATAACCAGTCAGATCCCTTTAAAACAAAACGTAAAAAATAAATGTAATAAAATACCATTAAGCATCAAATAATCTTGGTCATATACCATCTTGTTTTGAATGTCAGCTGTAAAGGGGGGGGGGGAAAGTCTATGCAATTCTAATGCACATATCTCCATGAAGACCCCATCAATGGAATCTCCGAGTTAGGAGGCAGAACAAGACCAGGTGGCCTGCCAATGTTAAACTACCATGTTTAACACTGATGACCAGATTAACCACATGAGATGGTATTTTTTTTCATCCTACTAATTCCAAACCTCAGTTTCAGCAAGCAGGGCTGTGTCATCTGCATATCGCAGATTGTTGATAGATCTTCCACCAATCTTGACCCCACATTCCTCCTCATAGAGCCCAGCCTCCCGGATAATCTGTTCTGCATATAGATTGAAAAGGTAAAGAGATAGGACACATCCCTGGCGTATGCCCTTCCCAATTTTGAACCATGCGGTGTTTCCTTGCTCTGTTCTGACAACTGCCTCTTGGTCCAAGTATAGGTTTCTCATTAGGACGATCAAGTGTTCTGGGATTCCCATTCTTCTCAGAGTCAGCCACAGTTTGTTATAATCCACACAGTCAAATGCATTTGCATAGTCAATGAAACACAGATAGACATTTCTCTGGTATTCCCTGCTTTCAGCCAAGATCCATCTAACATTAGCTATAATATCCCTAGTACCACGGCCCCTTCTAAACCCAGCATAGACTTCTGGCAGTTCTCTGCTGATGTGTTGTTCCAGTCGTTTTTGAACAATCTTCAGTAGAATCTTGCTTGCATGTGAAATCAACATTCTGTTGGGTCACCCTTCTTGGGAATGGGAACAAATATAGATCTCTTCCAGTCAGTTGGCCAAGTGGTTGTTCTTCAGATTTCTTGGCACAACTTGGTGAGCATATCCAGGGCATCATCTGTTAGCTGAAATATGTCAACTGGTATACCATCTATTCCTGGGGCCTTATTTTTTGCTATTTCTTTCAAAGCACCTTCAACTTCTTCCTTCATCACCATAGGCTCTTGCTCATATGTTGTTTCATGAAATTCTTCTTTGTCAATTCCTTTTGATACAGTGATTCAGTATATTCTTTCCATCTTCTTTTAATACTTCTTGGATCATTTAATATTCTGCCTAAAGCATCTTGATTATAGCAACTCGAGGTTTGAATTTGTTCTTCAGTTCCTTGAGCTTAAGAAATGCTGAGTGAGTTCAGCCCTTTTGATTTTCTGACTACAATTCCTTGCACATTTCATGACACAATCCTGCTTGCTGAAACTGAGGAGGACCTACGGCGCTTGCTGCAGAGTGTCAAGGACTGCAGCCTACAGTATGGATTGAAGCTCAATGTCAAGAAGACAAAGATTCTCACCACTGGACCAATTGGCAGCATCAGGATGGATGGTGAAGAGATTGAGATTGTACACAGCTTTAGTTTGCTTGGCTCCACAGTCAACACTCTCGGCACCAGCAGCCAGGAAATTAAAAGATGTATTGCGACAGGAAAGTCTGCTGTTAGGGACCTCTCCAAAGTACTGAAGAGCAATGATGTCTCTCTGGAGACTAAGGTGCGTCTGATACAGGCCATCATCTTTGCTTAGAATTGTTATGCGATCAGAGAGTTGGACAATGACTAAGGAAGATAGAAGGAGAATTGATGCCTTTGAGCTGTGGTGCTGGAGAAGAGTATTGAGGGTACCATGGACTGCCAAGGAAACAAACAGATTCATCCTGGAAAGGGTCAAACCGGGCGGCTCCTTGGACACAAGGATTCTGAGGCTCCATCTAACATACTTTGGACACGTTGTAAGGAGGGACCAGTCCTTGGAGGGGGACATCATGCTTGGTAGGGTGGAGGGACCGTGCAGGAGGGGAAGGCCCTCTATAAGGTGGACTGATTCAGTGACTGGGGTAATCGGAATGGGTGATGGGTGTGTCGGAGACGGTGCAATTGGTACAGGACAGAGCAGAGTTCAGGGCTGTTGTACACAGGGTTGCTATGAGTCGCAAGCAACTAGATGGCAAATAGCAACAACAACCATTCCAAACCAAAGCCAGTAAACTGTTCTTGATCTCATTTTGTGAGAAATCTTTCCAGATAGTATCAGAGTGAAACCCCACCTAAAAATTACTTTAGATATCAGTGTTTAGGTGGTTGTTATCTGCATGCCGTTGAGTCACCTGTGACTCATAGCGATCCTATGTACAATAGCCCTAAACCCTGCTCTTCCTGTGCCAATCTCACTGTCTCCGACACACCTACCCCAATTACTCAAGTCACTAAATGAATCCTCCTCATAGAGGGTCATCTCCTGCGCTGTATTGCTCCACCCTCCCAAGCATGACGTCCTTCTCCAGGGTATGTCCAAAGTATGTCAGACGAAGCCTCAGAATCTTTGCCTACAAGGAGCCTTTTAACTCGCCAGAACGAACCTGTTTTTTCCTAGCAGTCCATGGAATATTCAGTACTCTTCTCCAATACAACAGCTCAAAGGCTGTCAATTCTCCTTCTATCATCCCTAGTGATTGCCCAGCACTCTGACAAATAGCAAGTGATTGCAAAGAACATGGCCTGTATCAGGCACATCTTAAGTCTCCAGTGACATAGTTGTTCTTCAGTACTTTGGAGAGGTCCCTAATAGCAGACTTTACCATTGCAATATGTCTTTTAATTTCCTGGCTGCTGGGCCAAGAGTGTGGATTGTGAAGCCAAGCAAACTGAAGCTGTGAACAATCTCATCTCTTCACCATCCATCCTGATGCTGCCAATTGGCCCAGTGGTGAGAATCTTTGTCTTCTTGATATTGAGCTTCAGTACATATTGAAGGCTGCAGTCCTTGACCTTCTGCAGCAAGTGCTTCAGGTCCTCCTCAGTTTCAGCAAGCAGGGTTGTGTCATCTGCATAATGTAGATTGTTGATGAATCTTCCACCAATCCTGAAGCCACACTTCTCCTCATACAGCCCAGTCTCCTGGATAATCTGTTCTGCATATAGGTTGAAAAGTATGGGGAAAGGACACAATTCTTGCATACACCCTTCCCAATTTTGAACCATTAAGTATTTCCTTGGTCTGTTCTGATGACTGCTTCCTGGTCCAAGTATAGGTTTCACCTTAGCATGATCAAGTGTTCTGGGATTCCTATTCTTCTCAGAGTGAGACGTAGTTTGTTGTGATCAACACAAACACCACTGCATAATCAATGAAACACAGATAGACATTCCTCTGGTTCTCCCTGCTTTCAACCAAGAACCATCTAACATCCTTAGTTCCACGACCCCTTCTAAACCCAGACTGGACTTCTGTCAGTTCCCTGCTGATATGCCGTTCCAGTCATTTTTGGATAATCTTCAGCAGAATCTTGCTTGCATGTGATATTAATGATATTGTTTGATAATTTCCACACTCTGTTGGATCACCTTTCTTTGGAATGGGAACAAATACAGATCTCTTCCAATCAGTTGGCAAAGTGGTTGTCATCAAATTTCTTGACCCAACTTGGTGAGCACATCTAGGGCAGCTTCTGTTAGATGAAATATGTCAATCGGTATATCATCAATTCCTGGGGCCTTATTTTTTGCCAATTCTTTCAAAGCAGCTTGAACTTCTTCCTTTATCACCACAGGCTCTTGCTCATATGTTGTTTCATGAAATTCTGTGTCTGCCAATTTTTTTTGGTACAATGACTCTGTATACTCTTTCCATCTTCTTTTACTACTTCCTGGATCATTTAATATTCTACCTAATGCATCCTTAAGCATTGCAACGCAAGGTTTGATTTTGTTCTTCAGTTCCTTGAGCTTAAGAAATGCTGAGCAAGTTTGGCCCTTTTGATTTTCTGACTCCAGCTCCTTGCACTGTAATACTTTACTTTGTCTTCCCGTGCTGACTGAGATAGAGTCTGCTGGCTGGCTGCTTGCATTTGTGATGCTGAACTAAAACCCAGAATTTCACTCATTGAGGAATTACGTCTTGCTGGGTTGGGACCGATGGACTAAACTTATACTGCTCCTTATTACTTATTAACACTTACTAATGTCGGACTTGTAGTATAGATATTTTTTGCCTCCTCCACTCCCCAATCCATCTCCCTAATAAATCCCATAACTAGAAGTAAAGTCTATGAGTCAATCCACAATGAACATTGAACCCAATGATTGGGAGAACTAGGTGCAGGGGCTTGTTGGATAGAATGTGTGACCATGCAGCTATTTGTATGGTACTGTGGATATTACTAATGGGGAAAATTATCATGAAATTCTTCTGTGTCTGCCAATTCCTTTTGGTACAATTTTCTTACTCTCATAAAATTATTTTAAAAAGTCATATAAAACTAATTGTAATTGCAATAAATAGAGAAAAGTATAGGGACTATGATAGTATACAGTAAGAGGTAATCCTTTGGGATCAAAGAGCATTCCCATAATAAACTGTCATTTTAGATTGCTCCTAATGGCTAGCTATAGCTTGACCACTCAAAAAGATTTCTGAAAGATATAGTCCAAGAAAACCTGAGTAACGACTCTGAAGGACACTATTTAAGAAGAAACAGAGAGAGGGTCAACAACTTGAGATGGCACTCTGAAACTGGACTTAAAGCATCTTATCCTCCGTAGTAATATATTTGTTTGTTAAAGCCATTTATTTGCACTGTCTCTGTTCTAACAGCACTAGGTAACCAAGGCAGCAAGTACTGAGAAATGAAAGAAAGAAAAGGGAGCTGACCTACATATATAACTAGGTAAGAATCCAATGGCAAGAGACAAAATAAGTAATGATAAGAAGCACGTTAAGGACTTCCAGCTTTCTACTAAGAAATACCATTTACTGTAGAGTTGACTTAAACTCATGTGTCAGAGCAGTATAGAGCAGCTGAGTCCATCAACCATTTGTACCACCCAATGATTCCATTAAGAGTAAGAGGAAGTTCCTAAGAATTTTAGGCAGTGAAATTTTAAAGCAAAATAGAAAATGATGTTTAATGTATAAACAAAATTATTTTAAGGGTACAAAAAATAACTCAGAATATGCAAAAAAAATTAAACTGTTTCAATATTGTCATTAAATACCAGGATTATTAATAATTCTTTTCTTATTTACATTTTTAATCTACCAAATTTATGTTGTCCATAAATTCTTTTTATAATTTTTTTTAAAAAACAAAATCCACATCTCAGACAAATTTTAAATAATTCTCTTTTTTATTGCTTTGTGATAAAGGAAGACGTTTAAGGTGCTTTGAAAGAATTAGCAAAAAATAAGGCCCCAGGAATAGATGGTATACCAATTGACATATTTCAACTAACTGATGCTGCACTAGATGTGCTCACCAAGTTGTTTCAAGAAATCTTGATGACAACCACTTTGCCAACTGATTGGAAGAGATCTGTATTTATTCCCATTCCAAAGAAAGGTGATCCAACAGAGTGTGGAAATTATCAAACAATATCATTAATATCACATGCAAGCAAGATTCTGCTGAAGATTATCCAAAAATGACTGGAACGGCATATCAGCAGGGAACTGACAGAAGTCCAGTCTGGGTTTAGAAGGGGTCGTGGAACTAAGGATGTTAGATGGTTCTTGGTTGAAAGCAGGGAGAACCAGAGGAATGTCTATCTGTGTTTCATTGATTATGCAGTGGTGTTTGTGTTGATCACAACAAACTACGTCTCACTCTGAGAAGAATAGGAATCCCAGAACACTTGATCATGCTAAGGTGAAACCTATACTTGGACCAGGAAGCAGTCATCAGAACAGACCAAGGAAATACTTAATGGTTCAAAATTGGGAAGGGTGTATGCAAGAATTGTGTCCTTTCCCCATACTTTTCAACCTATATGCAGAACAGATTATCCAGGAGACTGGGCTGTATGAGGAGAAGTGTGGCTTCAGGATTGGTGGAAGATTCATCAACAATCTACATTATGCAGATGACACAACCCTGCTTGCTGAAACTGAGGAGGACCTGAAGCACTTGCTGCAGAAGGTCAAGGACTGCAGCCTTCAATATGTACTGAAGCTCAATATCAAGAAGACAAAGATTCTCACCACTGGGCCAATTGGCAGCATCAGGATGGATGGTGAAGAGATGAGATTGTTCACATCTTTAGTTTGCTTGGCTCTACAACCAACACTAAAAATACCATGGCTTGCATGAAGCATCCTTTAGTCTTTAAAGTGATCTCCTTAACACTTTGGAGAGATCCTTGATAGCAAACATTCCCAATGTTATACATTTCTTGATTTCTTGATTGCTACTTCTATGAGTGTTGATTATGAATCCAAGTAAAATAACAACATTTAAACCTTGAATTTTTTTCTTCATCTACCATGATGTCAACTTTTAAACACCAAGGCTCACCCACCAGATCCTGTGTGCCTACACAAGAGGCTTCCCACCCAAACTGATTGTAAATGAGATCAGATACAGTTAATCAGCTTACACTTGATTGCTAATACAATTAGAAATGCCCAAACAGTTTACCACCAGCTACCAAGTAAATCACAAACACGTACCCACCAGGATCCAACTACACCAAGCTAAAGGCTCCCTCATATGTAGGACTAGACTGACTTTTAAATACAAAGGCCCACTCATCAGATCCTGTGTGGAGAGGTGATTGAAATGGTCAACAGCTTCCTCTTGCTTGGATCCACAACTAACACCCTTGGTACAAGCAGTCAGGAAATAAGGAGACACACTGCACTGGGAAAATCTGCAGTTAGGGACCCTTCCAAATTACTGAGGAGTAGTGATGTCAGTTTGAGGACTAAGGTATGTGTGACTCAGGCCATAGTCTTTCTGATTACTTGCTATGCATCCAAGATCTGGACAATAAATAATGATGAAGAAAAAGAAATTATGCTTTTGAGCTGTGGTGTTGGAAAAGAGCACTGAACATCCATCCCATGGATAGCCAAGAGAACAAACAGATATGTCTTGGAGATGGTGCAGCCAGAGTGCTCTTTGGGGGCAAGAATGATGAGGCTTTGCCTGACATACTTTGGACATGTTGTTAAGAGATACTATACCTTGGAAAGGGGCATGATGTTGAGAAGGGTAAGGGTTCAGCAAAGGAGAGAAAGACCCTCAACAAGGTAGATTGACACTGTGACTGTTGCAATGGGCTCTTGTGTGTCAGGAAGTATGAGGACAGTGCAGGGTAGGACTGGGTTCAGATCTGTTTGTCATAGGGTTGCTATGAATCATGTTCAACTCAACAGCACTTAACAACCATGATGTCGACTACTGGTTCAGAGGTGAAGATCTCAAGAACAAATTTGTATTTGTGGGACCGAGTTAGTTCATACAGCACAATGCCCTCCAATCCCTCCCAAGTTAGATAATAATTTACAAAATCCTGCATGCTGTGTAGTATTCCATTATGTGAATGTACCATAATTTCTCAATCCAAGGGGAGGAGGTGGAAGCAAAGGAATAAGGATGTGCAGGGGAGGGGGAAATTATCATGTAGTTGTACAAGTTTATGGGGGTGGGGGTGAGGTAAGTTGGAAGAATCGCATTTGGAAAACAAGGTATTCAAATTCTGTAAATAAACTCATATAATAAAAAAGAATCCCCCCAAGAAAAGAACATATTTAATGTACTGAACACTAATAACTATCATGACTTGTGGGATAACATCAAAGACATCAGCCATGAAGAAAGCTAAAGGTCATTGCAAAGACAGAGAAGATCAAAAACATTCTGCCAGAAAAGATTCTGAAGGTTGCATGAGAATGGAGAGGCCAAATTAAGGGCAAGAAATGCTGAAGTAAGAGAGATGAACAGAAGAGCCAAAAGGGAAACTAGAGATGGTAAGTAGATTAACAATATGTGCAAACAGCTGGAGTTAGAAAATAAAGCTCAGTAGTTCTCAAGCTAAAAGAACAGAATAAAAAATTCAAGGCTAGAGTTACAATACTGAAGAAGTCTAGAGGTAAAATCTTGAATGATGCCAAAAGCATCAAAAGACAATGGAGGAAATACACAGTCACTGTACCAAAAAGAACTGGTCAACACTGAACCATTTCAGGAAGCAGCATAACCCCAAGAATCAATGGCAATAAAGGAAAAAGCTCAAAGAGTACTGAGGCATTAACAAAAATTAAGGAACCAGGAATTGACAGAATACCAATCAATTGTATCTCAACAAACAGCTGCAGTCCTGGACATGCTCACTACACTATGCTAAAATATTTGGAAGATAGTTACCTGGTAGACTGACAAGAATAGATCCATATTTATTCCCCCCCCTTTTTTTTATAAGTGGGGGAAAAAAGAATGTGGAAATTATTGAGCAATAACATTACTATTACATGCAAATAAAATCTTACTAAAGAGTATTTTTAAATTACTGGAGTAGATTGATAGAAAAATGCCAGAAATTCAAGTTGGACTTAGAAGAGGCTGTGACATAAGGGTTCTCATTACTAATTTCAGATGGATCTTTGCTGACAGCAGGGAATAACATAAAGATGCTTACTTGTATTTAGTTGACTATGCAAAGGCATTTGTGTGCATCACAACAAATTACGGCTAACAATGATAAGTATGGTAACCTCAGAACACTTAATGGTGCTCACATGAAATCTATACCTAGAGCAAGAGGTTGTTAGACTAGAGCAAGGGAATACTGCTTAGTTTAAAATAAAGAAAGATCTGTGTCAAGGTTGTGTCCTTTCTGCATACCTAATCAAGCTATATGTTGAACAAATAATTTGAAAATTTATATGAAAAAGAATGTGCAACAGAATAAAAGGAAGATTAATCAACAACTTGAGTTATGTAGACGACACAAACTTGCTTGCAAAAAGTGAAGAAGACTTGAAGACTTATCAAGGAAGATCAAAGACTACAGTCTTCAATATGAATTACTTCTCAAGATGAAAAATACCACAATTAAAAGGGATAAATTCAGATTTTACCTTTATTGAAAATTTTAAACTGGGAGTCTACAAAATAAGAATGAAAGATTAGCATGGATAGAACCCTCTAGCATTCAGGATCACTGAATTCAACAGTTTCCAATATCCCATATATCACATTTAACTAAACTCAAACTTACATCTATTACTTATTCTGCTCCTTAGAGCTGTGGATGCCAACTTGGTTGGCCATGATTCTCTGGTTTGACAGTTAGGATGGAACCTTTTATGAGATCTGCTATCATTCAATCACCTCCATGATGAGATCTTCTATCAGCCAATCAGTTGAAAGGAAGTTACAGAGGGGCATGACCTGCATCAAATGTGTATGGAGTCTGACAAAGCTCTCATGCTTTTTGTTCAGTTGGGAGTTTGCATCTTACCCATCATCTTTGGCCTTCCAGTTCTTTGGACTTTAAACGGAAGTTTGCCAACTGATCATCTTGGATTTGTCAGCCTAAGAAAGCAGCATCTGGCCTGCTGATCTTGGGCTCCTCAGTTTTGAATCTATAAAAAGCAAAAGGAGCGTCTACCCTAAAATTTGACCTACAGACTTGAGATCTGCAAGCCTCTATGAGCATGTGAGTCACATCCTTGAGATAAATTCTCTCTGTGTGTCTTTGTTTCTCTCCCTCTCTATGTGTGTGTCTGTATGTGTGTATAGCTCTGGTAGCTCAACATTAGATAGATAGATGATAGATAGATAGATAGATAGATAGATAGATAGATAGATAGATAGATGATAGATAGATAGATAGATAGATAGAAATACACACACACACACACACACACACACACACACACACACACACATCCACAGAGTGAATCCAAAGGCACACAGTTTGAATCAAACAGCTGCTCCACAGGAAAAAAATAGACAATTAACTCTTGAGTGATTTACAACCTCTGAAAACCTGCTAGAGGTCAGCTATGAGTCAGTTTCTACTCAACATTACCTAACTATATAGCTGACTCTCCAGTGGGTTTCCAGAGGCTATAAATCACATAGGAGGAGGCAGTCCATCTTTCTCCAGCAGAACAGGAAATGAATTCAAACAGTGTTTCTTTGGACTGGCAGTGCAACTCCTTACTACTAAGCCACCAGAGCTTCACACACACACACACACACTCTCTCTCTCTCTCTCTCTCTCTCTCTCTCTCTCTCTCTCTCTCTCTGTCTCTCTCTCATGGGTATGTATATTGTCACTGGCATCGAGTCAGAACCAACTCACAGTTGACCTTCAGGATGGTCTAAATCGCATGGGAGATCGTTGGTGAATCTGAACCACCAGAGAGGTGCTGCCATTAGGTCAGCAGTGCAACCCTACAGACTAGGCGACCAGGGACATACATACATACATCAGCAGCATCAGACCACTAGACACACACACACACATACACACACACACACACACACACACACGTCAGCGGTGCAATCCTATAGACTAGGCCACCAGCGAGAGACACACAATAGTTTTGCTTCTTTACAGAACTCAGTATAAAGCATTTGTACTGGCAGTGGTTCTAGAGAAACACTATAAAGATGAGTTTTCTAAATTCGTTCTAAAGTCTGACTGGTTTTAAAGGGGCTGAAGATTGGTTGCATCAGTAAAGAAGGCTCTGCCTCCATCTATAAAGATGACTGCTAAACTCATGCAAGAAAGCAGTAATATCAATATGCAAAATATCACCCCCTATAGATCAAGTATTGAAGTAAATTGAAGGCCTGGGTTATCATGTATGTCTTATGCAGGGTTCTCTAAAGAAGCAAAATCAGTGGAGCACAAATAGATAGGGAAAGAGATGGGTGGCATGGAAGATACATATCTTAAAAAAATGGCCAATGTACTTGTAGTGTCTGGCAAGTCCCAAGTCCAAGGGTCAGATCAGAGACTAGAGGCTCTCCCTGACTTACAGAGCTGCAAGTATTGAAGAACCCAAGATCTCAAATCAGAGAGCAGGCTGCTAGATTCTGAACCTGATGCAGGTAAAATTGGCAGGCAATGGGAAAGATCAAAGGCTCAAAGAATCCAAGGTCTGATGGTAATTAGACAGATGCAGGATCCAGACTGAGCAAAGAGCAAAAGAGTTTTGTTACACCTTCATAAATAATCAATGTAGACCACATCCCCAAGGAAACTCCCTTTCAATTTCTGATAGCATATCTCACCATGGAGGTTGCTTACATTGTAGTAAGCCTACTCAAAGAGATGATCACATTATATGATAACTCACAAAGCGGAAAATTTAATTATATCAGATTTTATGAAGAGATTAATAACCACCAAACCAGGGAACCACAGGCAGCCAAACTGACACACTCCCTTAATTAACCATCAGAGTGTGTTTGAAACATTTCCACAATTTTGTCAAGATGAAAAGCCTAAAAAGGCAGTTGTTATGTGCCCTTGAGTCAACTCCAACTCAGTGACCTTATGTACAACAGCTCTGAATGCTGCTCTGTTGTCTGACACTCCACCCTTCCAAGCATGGTATCCCTTTCAAACACTGGTCCCTCCTTGCAACAACACAAAGTACGTGAAACAGAGCTTCAAAATTCTTGCTTTCAAGGAGCAGCTTAGTTTTACCCCCTCCAGGGTGAACCTGTTTGTTCTCTTAGCAGTCCATGGCATACTCAATACTCTTCTCCAGCACCACAACTCAAAGGCATAGATTCTTCTTCTATCATCCGTAGTCACTGTCCAGCTCTCTGATGCATGACAAGTAATTGCAAAGACTATGGCCTGGATCAGTCACACCTTAGTCTGTACACTGATACCACTGCTTTTCGCTACTCTGAAGAGGTCCTTGACAGCAGATTTTCCCCATGCAATTAATCTAGTTGGTCCTATTTATGCTAGACAAAGTTGTGAAACAGATTAATTCAAGGGTTGCAAGTCACAGCTTGAGAAAAGCCTAAAAGCTCTCAAATTTAGTTGTACCCTCAAAGAAACCTTTATTTCCTATAATAACACAGTTGAGGCTGTTGAAATCAGGCCTAGAATCTTATCAAAAGAGTGGCTGAAATAGAATGCCAACTGAAATCTCAACCATAAAAGGTTTCTGGAGTTAAAATAGGGGACTATAATCCACTCTTATTCATAGCAAATATATTTTTAAGAGACATAAACGCAGGTTATATACCTGGATTTCAACTGATGGTATACATAGGAATCAGATCGATTACATCTGTGGAAAGAACCGCTGGAGAAGCTCAATATCAGCTGTGAAAACTAGGCCAGGAGCTAACTGTGGAACAGACAACCAACTACTCATATGCAAATTCAAGCTGTAGCTGAGGAAAATTAAACCAAATCCAAGGAACCAAAATATGACTTTGAGTCTATCCCACCTGAATTTCAGAACCATCTCAGGAACAGGTTTGAGACTTTGAACACTAATGAGCGAAGGCCAAATGAGTTTGGGAGGATATCAAGGGTATCATCCAGGAAGAGTGCAAACGTTCATTGCAAAGACAGAAGAGGAAGAAAAGACCAAAATGGATGTCAGAAGATTTTCTGAAAATTGCACTGGAGCGCAGAGAAGCCAAAGC
>NW_006399870.1:4149800-4155091 GCF_000299155.1 Elephantulus edwardii
GGGATGGGAGTGTCGGAGACAGTGCGATTGGCACAGGACAGAGCGGAGTTTAGGGCTGTTGTACATAGGGTGGCTATGAGTCGCAAGCGACTCAACGGCACATAACAACAACAACAACCTCATGATGTTGCCTATTGGTCCAGCAGATTTTTGTCTTCCTGATGCTGAGATTCAATCCATATTAAAGAACATAGTCCTTGATTTTCCACAGCAAGAGTTTTAGGTCCTTCTCATTTTGAGTTAGCAACATGTGTCATCTGCATAACGCAGGCTGTTGACAAATCTTCCTCCAATTTTGACATCACATTCTTCTTCATAAAGTCCTGCTTTTGAAATGATTTGCTCAGCATACATATTGATTAGTTATAGATAAAGGATATAGCCCTGATGTACACCTTACTTCGAAGTATTCCCTTGCTCTGTTCAGACAACAGCTTCTTGATCTAGGTACAGATTTCACATAAGCACAACTAAGAATTCTGGGATTCCCATTCTTTCCAATGTTAGCCATTGCTTGTTGTAATCCACACAAATACCTTTGCATAGTCAATAAAGCACAAACATTCTTCTGATATTCTTTGCTTTCAGCCAAGGTCCATCTGGCATCAACAATGATATCCCTGGTACCACAGCCTGTTTTAAGTCCAGCTTGAACTTCTGGAAGTTCTCTATCTCTGTACTGTTCTAAGCATTTTGGGACAATCTACAGCAATATTGTTCTTATATGTGATATTAACGGTACTGTTCTATAATCCACATTCTGTTGGATCTCTTTTCTTGGGAATGGGAAGAAATACGGATCTCTTCCAGTTAGTTGGTCAAGTAGCTGTCTTCTAAATTCCCTGACACAAACTCCTGAGCACGCCCAGAACTGCATCTATTACTTGAACCATGGAAATCAGTATCCCATCAATTTCTGGGCCTTATCTTTTGCTAATGTCATCAATCAATGCAGCCTGAAAGTCTTCTTTCATTCCCTTTGGCACTTTATTATATGGTACTTCTTGAAATATTTCAGTCGAATGCACTTCAAGGCTTTGCTTTTCAGTTCAGCTTAGGAAAAGCTGAGCTGCCTCTTCCATTTTTATTCTCCAACTCCAGTTATTTACACATCCCACTACAATATTTTGCTTTGCTTTCTCAAGCTGTCTTTCGAAGTTTTCTGTTCATCTTTAGCATCCCTTCCTTTTGTACTGGCTTCTTTGTGCTCTAGCAGGACCTGTCCTTGGAGAGGGACGTCATGCTTGGGAGTGTAGAGGGACAAAGCAAGAGGGGAAGACCCTCAATGAGATAGATGGATTCAGTTACTGGATAATGGGGGTAGGTGTGTCAGACACAGTAAGATTGGCACAGGATAAAACAGGGTTTAGGGTTATTGTACTCAGGTCGCTATAAGTTGCAGGCACCTTGACGGCACATAACAATAGCAGCACAATTTTCAGAGTCTCTTGAGACATTTTGGTCTTTTCTTTCTCCTATGTCATTGTAATGATCTTTTGCTCTCTTTAAAAAGTTTTACAACTAAATCAATGGAATGGAGATGAAAAAAAGAATGACATTGTCAAGATTTCATTTTGCTTAGATCCAAAATTAATACCAATAACTATGGCAGAAGCAGTCAAGAAAGCAAACTATGTATCACACAGGCCAAATCTGCTGGTAAAGGCTTCTTTAAAGTGCTAAGAGCAAGGATTTCCCTTGAAATCTATAATGTGCTTGACCCAAGCCCTGGTATTTTTAATTGAGTCAAATTCATGTGTTTACTATAGTGAACAGTGAAGTCAAAATGGTAATCAGAAAAGTCTATGAATTTATGGTGTTGGCTACATAGACATGGTGTTCCCAGAAGTGAAACAAATGAAACATGCATAAAATATCTGTTTATGTGTTGCACTGCTAACTAAAAGGTGCCAGTTTGAATCTACAAGCTGTTGTGCAGGAGAAATACAGGCAACCTTCAGCTACTAAATATTTACAGCCTTAGAAGGTCACCAAAAGGAACTGGGATTGATAGCAATGAGTTCAGCTTTCCTGTGCAGAATTCAGGGACCACTGAATAGCCATATCATTTTAAATTAGCAGAAGAGAGTCATGGCCACTAAATTACAGACTTAAGCTTATTTATAGGCCCACAACCCATCTTGCTGTTATGAAATTAGATAAAATTAAGAATACAAACAAAACCAATTAGTTGGTTTAGGTTCTCTTCCTAGTACATAGAGACCTCTTCAATTTTTTTCCTACTTGTCTCAAGGCAATTCTGACTCAGCAATGTCACATGTGTCTAAGTTCCAGTCACGAGGTTAGAGCTATACCATATACTGCACAAATTTGCCAATGGCAACTTCTCAGAAGTGACTTCCTGGGGCCTTTCTCTGCTGTGTCGCTGGGTAAATTCACACCTTCAAAGTTTTAGTGAGCAGTAAAATGTGTTAACTTTTGTACCACCAAGGGACTTCCTTCAATCAGTCGAGCTAGAAATTAAGGTTGTGGCAAATTTCCTCACCCTCTCCCCTTAAAAGAGGTTCTGGGAAATGAATTTTTCCAAACTCTTAAAGTAGATGTGGGTTTCAAATGAAGTTTACCAGATTTGACCACATTTCTATCCAGAGAACAGAAGTACTAAATGGTACCCAGCTACCATTACTACTGTCACTGATGAGGGCCACACAGGTGGTCCACATAAAAGGTAAAAAATTAGAGAAATCCATTCTTTTCCAAAGGGCCAGACTTACTGGACCAGAAGAGACTGGAAGAACTTCTAAGACTGTTACCCTGAAATCTCCTTTAAACTATGAACTGAAAACTACTCCTGGAGACCAATTTTCTTGTAAATAAAAGATTATTGCTGTTATGTGCCATTGAGTCACCTGAAACTCATAGTGACCCTATTTACAGTATCTCTGGATCCTGCTCTGTCCTAAGACAGTCTGTCTTCAACACCCATTACCCTAATTACCGAGTAAATCTATCTCATCCATGATCTTTCTATCCTGCACTGTCCCTCCATCCTTTGAAGCATGATGTCCTTCTCAAGGACTGGTCCCTACTGTCCACATGCCCAAAGTGGGTGAGATGAAGCTTCAAAATCCTTGGGTTTCACACTCTTCAAGGAAGACCTGCTTGTTCTTTAGTGGTCATCCATGTTACATTTAAGACTGTTCTGCAGCACCACAACTTAAAGGCATCAATTGTTTTTCTGTCATTCTTAGTCACTGTCCAGCTATCTGATGACAGCAAGTAACTGGGAATATCATGGCCTGAATCAAGAGAACCATAGGCTCTAGACAGACATCATTGCTCTTTAGCAACTTTGGAGAGGTCCCCGATAGCAGATTTCCCTAATGCAATTAGTCTTTAGATTTCCTGATTGCTAGTGCCAACAGTGTTGATTGTGGAGCAGAGAAGGCTCAATTATTAACAACCTCAATCTTTTCTTCATCCATCATGGTGCTGCCAATAGGCCAGTGGTGAGAATCTTTGTCTTGAGGTTGACCTTCAATCCATGTTGAAGAATACAGTCCTTGACCTTCTGCAGCAAATGCCCCAGGTCCTCCTCAGTTTTAGCCAGCAAGGTTATGTCAGCTGTATAACACAGGTTGTTGGTGAGTCTTCCTCCAATTCTGAAGCCACATTCCTCCTCATAAAGTCCAGTGTCCTGAATTATTTGTTCTACATATACGGACACATCACCCTCCCTTCGGACACATTACCACTAAACTTAAGAGACACTGGTCACAGCGTAAGAAACTGTCAGCAGCTGACATGTTTGGAATCACAGAAGCCAAGAAAGCTTCAGATACAAGCTGTCAGATCAAGGGTTGGACAATGGAAGATAAATGCTGAAGGGATTCGGTAGAAGTGAAGGGGTATCCTGGTGGAGGGTGAAGCAGGGACAACACTGTAACTAATGGTTAACTCCACAATGAGGGATTTATCTTTCACTGTTCTATAAATTGCTGGTCTGTCAGATACTCCTCTAAATCTGAACATTCAGATTAAGACAGACTAGGAAGAAGGATTGGCCATCCACTTCTGAAATAGCAGGCCTCTGAAAACCCTATGTACAACAGAACACATGTAGACTAACAGAGAGGGCAACTGAGGTAGAACTTTAAATTATGGAAATACAAAGGAATAGGAACAGTTGTAAAGAGACACTAGTGAATGGAACATGGACTATGAGAACCATGAGTGTAGGAAAATTAGATATTGTTAAGAAAGAAATGAAATTAATAAATATTGACATACTAGGCATTGGAGAGATAAGATGGACTGGAACGGGGCATTCTGAGTCAGGTGATCATATGATATATTACTCTGGAGATGAAAAAGCGAAGAAAAATGGAGTTGCTTTCATAGTTAAAAAAGTAATTTCTAGATCCGTCTTGTGAGTGATACACTTACAAGGAAGTCCAGTGAATACCACTATCATTCAGATATATGCACCAACAACCAGAGACAAAGAAGAAGAAATAGATGATTTCTACCAACTTTTACAATCAGAGATCGATCAATCAATCAAGATACACTGGTAATAATGGGTGACTGGAATGCAAAAGTTGGGAATAGAGAAAAAGATTCAGTAGTTGGAAAACACGGAGTTGGTGACAGAAATGAAGCTGGAGATAGAATCACTGAATTTTGTATAATCAATGACTTATTCATTGCAAATACGTTTTATAAGAAACATAAATGCAGGCTATACACATGGATTTCACCTGATGGTATGCATAGGCATCAGATTGATTACATCTGCGGATAAAAACCGCTGGAGAAGCTCAATATCAGCTGTGAAAACTAGGCCAGGTGCTGACTGTGGAACAGACCACCAACTACTCATAAGCAAGTTCAAGCTGAAGCTGAGGAAAATTAAACCGAATCCATGGGAACCAAAATATGACTTTGAGTTCATCCCACCTGAATTTCAGAACCATCTCAGGAACAGGTTTGAGGCCTTGAAGACTAATGAGCGAAGACCAGACGAATCATGGGAGGATATCAAGGGTATGATTCCAGAAGAATGCAAACGGTCATTACAAAGACAGAAGAGGAAGAAAAGACCAAAATGGTCTTTAGAAACTCTGAAGACTGCACTGGAGTGTAGAGAAGCCAAAGCACAAGGAAGAATTCAAGACACTAAAGAGCTAAACAGAAGATTCCAAAAGGCAGCACGGAATGACAAAGCAAAATATTACAAGGAAATGTGCGAGGAGCTCGAGTCAGAAAATCAAAAGGGCCGAACTCGTTCAGCATTTCTTAAGCTCAAGAAACTGAAGAACAAATTCAAA
>NW_006399870.1:4155656-4175533 GCF_000299155.1 Elephantulus edwardii
GTGGCTGACTCTGAGAAGAATGGGAATCCCAGAACACTTGATCGTGCTAATGCGAAACCTATACTTGGACCAAGAGGCAGTCGTCAGAACAGAGCAGGGAAACACTACATGGTGCAAAATTGGGAAAGGTGTATGCCAGGGATGTGTCCTATCTCCATACCTTTTCAATCTGTATGCAGAACAGATTATCTGAGAGGCTGGACTCTATGAGGAGAAGTGTGGCGTGAGGATTGGTGGAAGATCTATTAACAATCTCTGTTATGCAGATGACACAACCCTGCTTGCTGAAACTGAGGAGGACCTGAAATGCTTGCTGTAGAGGGTCAAGGACTGCAGCTTCAGGATGGACTGAGGCTCAATGTCAAGGAGACAACGTTTCTCACAACTGGGCCAATTGGCAGCATCAGGTAGGATGGTGAAGAGATTGAGATTGTTAACAACTTTAGTCTGCTCGGCTCCATGGTCAACACTCTTGGCACCAGTAGCCAGGAAACAAAAATGTATTGTGGTGGGAAAGTGTGCTGTTAGGGACCTCTCCATGGTACTGAAGAGCAATGGTGTTACTCTGGAGACTAAGGTGCATCTGATACAGACTATGGTCTTTGCAATCACTTGTTATGCATCAGAGAGTTGGACAACAACTAGGGAGAACAGAAGGAGAATTGATGCCTTTGTGCTGTGGAGCTGAAGAAGAGTATTGAATGTACCATGGACTGCCAAGGAAACAGATTTATCCTGCAGAGGGTTAAACCAGGCTGCTCCTTGGAGGCAAGGATTCTGGGGCTTCATTTGGCATACTTTGGACATGTTGTAAGGAGGGTCAGGTCCTTGGAGAGGGACATCATGCTTGGCAGGGTAGAGGGACGGCGTAAGCGGGGAAGACCCTCTATGAGGTGGACTGATTCAGTGACTAGGGTAATCAGGATGGGTGTGTCAGCGGCAGTGCAACTGGCACAGGATAGAGCAGGGTTTAGGGCTGTTGTACACAGGGTCGCTATGAGTTGCAAGCGACTCGACGGCACATAACAACAACAACAACATACAGACTGCAAAGATTTGGAGACAGGATGAATGTCCGAGGTACTCTTTTCCTGATTTTGAACCATGCAGTGTTTCCTTGCTCTGTTCGGAGGACTGCTTGCTGGTCCAAGTATAGGTTTCACATAAGCACAATTAAGTGTTCTGGGATTCCCATTTTCCTCAATGTTAGCCACAATTTGTTTTGATCCACACAGTCAAATGCTTTTGCATAGTCAATGAAACAGAGATAGGCAGTCCTCTGGTACTCTCTGCTTTCAGCCAAGATCCATCTGACAATAGCACAATGTAGAAAATGTAATTAATGTACCTAAAGGATATGCATAGACACACTGACCTTGAAGCTCACAGCAACAATACAGAACAGAGTAAAAATATTACCATCTGATTTCCAAGGCAATAAATCTTAAAGGAGCAGACTGCCTCATCTTCTTTCTGCAAAGTAACTGGGGTTCAAATGGGTGATCTTTTCATTTAGTAGTGCACACACTTAACCTACTATGCTATCAAGGCTCTTAAACATGAAAATTTTCTTCTCGCCTTCAAGTTGGAACAGACTCATAGCTGACCCTCCAGCAGGTTTTCAGAGGCTATAAATCACAAAGAAAATTACCCATCTTCCTCTTGAGGAGCCACTTGCTGGTGGATTCAAATCATCAGACACTGCCTTTGGATTAGCAGCGCAACTTCCCAGACTATGCCACTAGAACTCCCTTTTAAAGAATATATATACTGTTATTGTAATGCGCCATCACGTTAACTCTGATTCAAAGCGACCCCAAGTTCAACAGCACTGAACCCTGATCTATCTTAAGCCAACTTCATTGCCTCTGACACATCTACCCTCATTACTCCAGTCACTGAATCAATCCATCTCATCCAGGGTCTTCCTCTCTCATATTGTTCCTCTACCCTTCCAAGCAAGATGTCGCTCTCCAAGGACTGGTCCCTCCTTGTAACATGTCGAAAGTATGTCAGAAGGCGCTTCAGAATCCTTGCCTCCAAGAAGCATCCTGGTTTCACCCTCTCCGGGATGAATCTGTTTGTTCTCTTAGCAGATCATGGTATATTCAACACTCTTCACCTGCACCACAACTTCAAGACATCAATCCTTTTCTATCATACTTAGTCACTGTCCAGCTCTCTGATGCCTAGCAAGCAATTGAGAGGCCTGGATAAGGTGCAGCTTAATCAACAGACTGTCATCATTGCTCTGTAGTATTCTAAAGAGGTCCCTGACAGCATATTTTCCAATGCCATTTGCCTTTTGATTCCTAAATGCTGGGGTCAAGAGTGTTAATTGTGGAGCCAAGCAAACAAAAGCTGTTAACATTCTATTACCCATCTATTACGATGCTGCCAATTGGTCAAGTTGGGAGAATCTTTGTTTTCTTGATGTTGAGCTTTAATCCAATTTGAGGCTGCAATTCTTGACCTTCTGCAGCAAATGCCTTATGTCCTCCTCAGTTTCAGCAAGCAAGGTTGTGTCATCTGCATAACTCAAGTTGTTGATAAGTCTTCCTCCAATCCAGATGCCACATCCCTCCTCATACAGCTCAGCCTCCCAGATGATATGTTCTGCATATATCTTGAAAAGGTATGGAGATAAGATGCATCCCTGGCATGCGCCGTTCCTGATTTTTAACCATGCGGTGTTTCCTTGCTCTGTTCTGACGACTGCTCCTGGTCCAAGTATAGGTTTCAAATAACCACAGTCAAGTATTAGGATTCCCATTCTTCTAAGCATCAGCCACAGTTTGGTGTGATCTACACAAACATATTTACATAGTCAATGAAACACAGATAGACATTCCTCTGGTACTCTCTGCTTTCAGCTAAGATCCATCTAACATTGGCTATAATATCCCTAGTACCACGGCCTATTGTAAACCCAGCCTGTGTATCTGGCAGTTCTCTGCTGATGTGCTGTTCCAGTCATTTTTTGATAATTTTCAGCAAGATATTATTTGCATGGATATTAATGATAATTTCCACACTCTGTCAGGTCATCTGTTTTTGGAGAAATCGTTAAATAGGAACCTAATTTGCAGTGAAGGGAGGTTTGACAGCTAATTAATAGCAGGTTTCACTGCTAACTGATTAGAATTTGGATTACTCCTCAGGAGAAATACGTAACAATTTACAACCTTAAAAACTGGGTGGATGGTCACCAGAACTAACTTAACAGCTGTGAGTTTGAGTTTTGAGATTTTTTTTAATATGCTGTGTAGGCTGACACCAAAAACTGTATAAAATAAAGGAGAAAGATCCTGTGTGAAAAACAATGTATATGAACTTTATAAGTAAACCAGTATAAAATAAATAAAACCTCTATAAAATATAAACAACCTCCATATTTTCATAAAAGATTTCTTCTGATTAACTTCATAAAACCTTCAAATGCATTTTTAATCAGCAACACAAACTGATTTAACTAATCAAATAAAAATATTCCTATATGCCTGCAAGCATCTTAGAACTTAAATTCAAACATCTAATTAAAAGGGGGGATTACATGGATATTTTGGTGGTGGTTATCAGTGTAATGGGGTTTAAATAACTTATGAAATCTGGGTTAAAAATCACTGTTGTTTCTCCAAAGTCCAAGAATGCATGAGAAGCAGAGTTGGGAGACTAACTAGGAATGCCTAACATCCACCAGCTCCTTTCTTGCCAGAAGATGCCTGGAGCCTGCACAAATAGTGCCTTCCAGAGATGCGCTGGGGTCTCTAACCTACAGTGCACCAGCTGGGTCTTTCAGATGGGATGAAACAGAGACTGTTTCATCCTGCAAAAGATGGAGCTCAGAAACTAATTTCAGATGGAAAGCTCAGGGTAACTTTCATATGTTTTCTCCTGTATCTGTTGCTGGCAGAATAAATTGTAATCTAAAGTGGCTATCTAATATACAAATACTATGTTTTTCCACAATTTGCATTGCTGCATATTGAGTGACAAGTTGTCGCTTCTCAGACAACCCATACAAAGATACACACGATTAGTGTACCATGAAAATAATATAAACACTCAAAAGAAACATGTGGCTCCTATGTTAATCAAGAGGAGAAATAAGATTTTTTTTAAAAAAAACTCATATTTAATGAGAGATCTCTGCTTTCAGCAGTGTAGTACATTAGCTATCTGAAGGGTGTCCACATTCCAACAATCTGATCCTGTTTTTATTGACCATACTGACATATTGACATACTGACATTTACTAGATCTCTGAGCTTATAAAAAATTCAAGAATCTCTAAGAGGACAACCAAAAAGCTATGGAAAGAGAACTTCAGGAAAGTAGGAAACCTGAACCTGAGATTCTCAAATTATTCCAGAGAAAGTAAAAGGGGCTAAAGACCTTCTGGAGAGTGGTGGCCATCGTCCTCAGCAGAAGCATGCTTCACAAAGCAAGCATCTTCAGTTTAGGCCCAGCTTTTCATAGATTAAGGTCAACCAAATTTCAAGATTAAGATCAACCAAATACTAGAATATAATGAAGAATCAACAAAAGAAACAAATCATTATAAATAAGATTAATCAGAAACAAGCATAGACTCAAGATTCCCAAAACTCCAGTTATCTGTGAAGTATTTCAAGCATGAAATCTTTGAGAAAATGAATGCTAAAATAAAAGGAAACAAGCTGCAAGGAACTACTGAAAATTAATGGATCACAAAAAGAATCAAGTGAAAATTTAGATATGAACAATATACAAAACCAAAAAATTCTGCACTTGTTGAATGACAAGTTAGTAATATAATTACATTATTAATTTACTGAGAATACAGTAGGGAGAAGTCAGATTTTGAAATTATGCCAGAAAGACTGAAAATTTTAAATAACAGAATAACTAATATATCTAATCAGAGTCCCAGAAAAAAGACAACAAAGAAATAGAAACAAGGAATTATTTGAAGAGATAATCCCTCCAAATTCTCAGTAAAGATGCAAATCCACAACAACATGTAAAAAGTGGAATTATTAAAAATAAATCCCCCACAGGCATATTGTGGTAAAATTCTGCCAAAAACAAAGACATGATCTTTAAAAAGCTAAAACAATCTAGCAAAGACTGAGAAAATGCTAACTGCAGACTTGGAAACAGTAGTAATAAATAGAAATCAGAAATTATCAGTATTGTTGTCAAAACTCTATGACAAAATAACTATCAACCTAAAATTAAGCATCCAGCAAGTCTATATCTTAAGAAAAGGATATTTTCAAGTTATCAAGAAAAACTCAGTTTACATCAAAAGATCAACACCACAGGAAGTTATCACCTTTAACTATTTAATAAGCCTCTTAACTGACGTTTCTTCTCCAACCAGCAACTTTACAGGAGAAGGATGAGCAATCTGCTTGTGTGATTTGTTATCGCTGTTGTTAGATGCCACTGACTTGAGAATGTCCCACAGAGACCCTATGAAAACAGATCTGAAGTCTGTCCTATCCTGTGCCATCCTCATAACCTCTGACACACTTGAGCCTATTGCTGCAGTCACTGTCAATCCATATGGTTGAGGGGTTTCCTCTCTTCACAGCCCTTCTACCTTCCCAAACATAATGTCCCTCTCCTAGGAACAGCTTTTAGTAACATTCCCAAAGTATGTGAGATAAAGCTTTATCACCTTCTCCAAAACATTTTTTGTTTGTTCTTTCTGTAGGTCTTCTCAAACACCACAGCTCAAAGATATCAATGCTTCCGTCATCCTTATTCATTGTCCAGCTCCCATATGCAGAGCAAGTGATTGAAAAGACCATGGTCTAAACCAAGATTAGTCCTCAAACTGAGTCCACTGCACCTCAATAATTTGGGAAGGTTCTTGACTGTAGACTTTCCCAGTGCAATATGTCTCCTGATCTCCTAACTGCTGGTACCATTGTGGATCTAAGTACGATGAAGTTGTTGACAGTATCAATCTTTCCCTGTGCAATTTACAGTCTCTTAAAACTCACTGGAGGGTCAGCTATGAACCAGTTCTGCCTTGATGGCACATAATACCAGCACTCCTCACTTTCAGAAAGCAAGCTTGTGACATCTGCTTAATGCAGGTTATGGACGAGTTTTCCTCTGATCTTGGTACCACATTCTTCTTCACAGAGTGCAGCTTCTTGAATTTGCTCAGATTGAGTAGGTATTGAAAGAGAATACAATGCTGACACACTCCCTTCTTCATTTTAAACCATGTAGTGTTTCCTTACTCTGTTCACACAACAGCCTCTTGGTCTAGGTATAGGTTTCGTATGAGCACAATTAAGTGTTCTGGGAATCCTATTCTTCTGAATGTTAGCAATAACTTTTTATGATCCACACAGTCAAATGCATAGTCAATAAAGCATAAATAGATAACCTTTGGTATTCTTTACTTTCAGCCAGGATCCATCTGATATCAACAATGATATCCCTGGTGCCACAGCCTCTTTTAAAGCCAGCGTGAACTTCTGGTAAGAACCTTGCTTGCTGAAAAGTGAAAGGGACTCAAAGCACTTGTTGCAGATCAAAGAATATAGGCTTCAATATGGATTGCATCTCAATGTCAAGAAAAATAAAAATTCTTACCACTGGACCAATAGGAAACATCATGTTAGATGGAGATAAGATTGAAACTGTCAAAATCTTCATCTTACTTGGATCCACACCCTTGGTACCAGCAGTCAGGATATCAGGAGACGTACTGCACTGGGAAAGTCTGCAGTTAGAGACTTCCCTAAATTATTATGAAGCAATGATGTCATTTTGAAGACTAAAGTGTGTCTGATTCAGGCTATGGTGTTTCTGATCACTTGCTCTGCATCTGAGAGCTGGACAATGAATAAGGATGACAAGAAGAAGAACTGATGCCTTTGAACTGTGGTACTGGAGAAAAGTACTGAACACCTCACAGACTGTCAAAAGAAGCAACAAATATGTCTTAGAGAAAGTACAGCCAGAGTGCTCCTTGGAGGCAAAGATGATAAAGCTTCACCTCATATACTTCAGTCATGTTGTTAGGCAAGGCTATTCCTTGGAGAGGGATATCATGCTCGGAAAGAAGAGGAAAATCCTCAACCAGGTGGACTGACATAGTGATTGCAGCAATGGGCACTAGTGTGTCGGGAAGTGTGAGAGGCACAGAATAGGACAGGGTTCAGACCTGTTGTTCATAGGGTCACAATGAGGAGTGCTCAACTTGACAGCACCTAACTACCAGCACCTACTACACATGGGAATCCAGGACTGTAGCACCAGAGGTGCAGTATCCACAACAGCTGGAAAAACTGCAGTTTCCTCCCTTGTTCCTTTTGCCCACCCCTACGATCAGGGGAGTGACTTTCTTTCCCACTCCCAGTACTCACCAGGAGCTGAGTGTTCGCTTCCACCTAGGCTCAGCTCTACCTCAGGCCATGCTCATACTATCTTGTACCTGGAGCCTGAAACTCTCAGAGCATTGTTCCAGGAGCCTGGGGACTGTACCACACTTGGCCTGGGCCCTCCTTTGACTGAAGCCTTTCCCTCTTACTGGGCATCCTTATCCAACATACTTCAAAACCACATTTGGAGCAGTGCACTCTGCAGAATGCATCATCATTGGAGGTTCCGGATCTGCAGATTGTCTCTTTATGTTAGCAGTCTCTGATGGGACCCCACCCTGCACCCAGGACCTAGACAGGCAAAGATACCAGTAGACTCACCCATGGCAGGCAGGTTTCAGCAGAGCTGAAGTACTTTTAAGATCAAAGCTACAGCATTCAGTATGGATTACATCTTAACATCAAGAAAACAACAATCCTAACCATTGAAGCAACAGAACTCTCACCACTAGACCATGGTAGATGAAGTTGTCAAGGAATACATTTTAGTTGGATTCACAATAACCATTGGTGGTGGTTTTTGTTATGTATCACTCAGTCACCTGTATCTCCTATTGAACCTATGTTTATCCTGAGTCAGTCTGACTGACTCCAACACACCTAATCCTCATTACCCCAGTTTCTGTATCAATCCATCTCATCCAGGGTCTTCCCCTCCTGCATTGTCCCTCCACCCTTCCAAGCATGTTGTTCTTGGCCAAGGACTAGTCCCTTCTGGCAACATGCCCAAAGTATGTGAGATGGAGCTTCAAAATCCTTTCCTCCAAGGGGAAACTTGGTTTCACCCTCTCCAAGATAGATATGTCTGTTCTCTTGATGGTTCATGAGTATGTCCATTACTCTTCTCCAGCACCACAACTCAAAGGCATCAATTCTTATAAAAGCACCACAATAGATGAGAAGAGATTGAGGTTGTTAACAATTTCAGCTCGCTAGGCTCCACAATCAACAATCTTGTCATTAGCAGTCAGGAATTAAAAGACAAATTTCACTGGGGAAGCATGCTGTCAGAGACCTCATCAAAATGCTAAAGAGCAATGATGTCATCCTAGAGACTAAGGTGCACCTGATCCAGGCCATGGTCTTCACAATTACTTGGTATGTATCGGAGAGCTGGACAATGACTACGGATCATAGAAGAATCAACGATGCCTTTGCGTTGTGATACTAGAGAAGAGTACATCCATGGTACCAGCAGTAAAGATATCAAAAGATGTGCTGCATATGGAAAATCTGCCATCAAAGACCTATGTAAAGTACTAACAAACAAGGATATTTGTTCAAAGACTAAGGTTCCCTGATCCAAGTCATGATATTTTAAAATGCTTCATATACAACTGAAAGTTGGCCAATGAATAAGGTAGACCAAAGAAAAATCAAATGCCTTTGAACTGTGATGCTGTAGGTGAGTACTGGATATCCCATGGACTGCCAGAAGAACGTCCTGGAAAAAGTGCAACCAGGGTGCTCCTTAGAGACAAGGATGATAAAACTTCATCTCACATACTTTGAGGGCGTGACCTTTGGAAAAAGACATCATGCTGGGAAAGTAGAGGAACCACGGGGAGAGGCAAGCCTTCAAGAAGATGGGCTGACACCAGGACTAGGTCCAACAAGCTTAAGTGTGATCAAAATCATGAGGTCAAGTAGGAAAGGGCAAGGTTCCCATCTGTTGTTCACAGAGTGGCTATGAGCTGTAGTCGTGACAACATCTAACAACAAAATGACCTCTAAAAGTCCAGCTCCTTGCTAAAATTCTCTCCTACCATGCGAAGTCACAGTAAGAGTTCTCACTGGTTTGTTTTTTAACAATGCTGCAAAAAGTACTTTTTATTTTGTTGCAATTACCTGATAAAGTACAAGAATGAACTAGAGACAAAAGGTGGCAAAGAAGGTTCATTAGCACTAACTGAAAGGTTGGAGATTTGAATCCACACATATATGCCTTTTAAGAAAGACCTGAGGGTTAGCCGAAGAAAGGAAATAGGATTGAAATGCTAATCTGCTACTTAGCCATCAAAACTGTATGTTCCTGATGAAGCAAGCATCTGAAAATGTTCCATTTTTGTCCATGAAAATCTTTACTACCATTAAAGTAGAGATTAGCAAATAAATATGGATTAGCTGATTAAAATTTCACCACCCATGATAGAAAGCATGCTCCCTTCAGCACCATCCCCCAAAGCAGCTGTTTTAGGATTTGATGCATTCTTTGTAATCTTTCAGACAGCTGTAGTTCATTCCAAATACATAAAATATTTTCCCTAGAGAAAGACATCCAGGGAGAAAGTCTTGAATAAAGAAAGGTGGTAAGAGCACATGACTTTTGGAAGTATCTTTCAAAGGAAGTTAATCTGACCTTGTATTCTTATCACTGAAGACAAAAAAACTCACAGAGCCCATGCAGAGCTGCCAGCTGGCACACTTGCTCACTCCCTGCCGCTGAGTCCACTTCTGCCTCACAGCAAGCCTTCACTGGATTTCTGAGGCTGCAAATCTTAGGGGGAGGACAATGGCCATCTTTCTCCTTCAGAGTAACTGGTGGATTTGAACCACTGGAGTCAAGAAGCCTTTGAGTGAGCAGCGCAACTACTTACAGACTGTACCTCCAGAGCTGGCACAGGTGGCGCTTACTATATGCTGGCTGACTCTGAAGAGGCAGATAAAGGCTATCTGTCACTCAGATGATTTTGTTTGTTCAAAAAGGGGATTGCTCATCAAAGCTCTCACATTGCCAGTTATTGCCTTTGGCTGAGGACACACAGCTAAAGGCCAGGGAAAGTTAATCTCTCCAGTGACTATTAAAGTATGCAAAACCCAACAGTGAACTCCAAGTCAGTTCCTGCCCGCAGGCCTCTCCACTAAGAAGCCAGAAAAAGACACATTCACATGTTAACAAACTAAATAAAGTCAGTATTTCTAGCCTAAAAGAAAATCTTAACTAGTGCCAAATTGGAAATTCCACTACTGTATACACTGAAAAAGTAAAATGAAATTTTTCCTTCTGTAAAAAACATTTTCCTTAAACAAAACTTGGAAAACAGACAAAAGTTAACAGAATTAGCTAGGAAAACAATGAAAAGGAAGAGTCAATCAGAAGACCTACCACTAAGAAACGGCACCTATCAGCCTTTTGTATCATTTCCTGCCAGTGACTTTTACCCCTATACAAGATGTTCTATAAAACTGTGATAATAAGGTATTTTCTGCTAGGAGTATCTATCTAAATTGTGTCCTAAGTATCTCCCCAGGTTCTTCTCCCTAACTTTAAAATGAATGTACAGAGAAAATATCAAAAGCAAAGCAAGTGGGGCATGGGGGGAAGAATATAATTTCTCTTTCATAGCAACTACTGTAGAAAAAGTTGAGACTAAGGTACCTGTAATTAAGATGTGAAAGACGCATAAACACATTGTTGTTGTTGTTGTTGTGTATGGCAGAGCTGGAACTGACCCATAGATGACCATTCAGCAGGTTTTCAGAGACAGTTAATCGAACGGAAGGAGAATGCCCATCCTTCTCCCACTAAACATGTAATAGTGTTTTAGAAAAGTTAACTGACTTGAACATGATAAAGAGACAAATTACCTACTTCAGTCATCTCTGTGAAATATACAAAAGAAATTAAAGTCAGCATCCAATTCCTAAATTGGTAATAACACTGAGAAGATAAAATGTACTTAACAGCCAACAAATAAAAGCAGGAATTCAGCATGTAATTATAGCAGTGTGTGAATTGCACATCTTCATTATGTACCCGTGGCATCAAGAACAGCCTGGCACATTAAAAGCCAAAAGCAAACCTACTGCTGTTGAGTTGATTCCTACTGACTTCAACCCTCTATTGAGTTTTCAAACCTGTAAATCTAAACAAGAAGAGAATCTCCCTCCCCAAGAGCAGAAGTTCAACACTTAATCTACTAAACTACCTGGTTTTCTGCCTGGTATACTGTTGTGTTTGTTGTTGTGGCGGTGTGCCATTGAGTCATTTGCAACTCATAGCAACCCTATGTACAACAGCCTTAAACTCTGCTCTATCCCTTGCCAGTCTTATTATCTCCAACACACTTATCCCCATTACCCCAGTAACTGAATCAATCCATCTCATCGAGGATCTTCCTTTCCTGTGCTGTCCTCCAACCTCCCAAGCATGACATCCCTCTCCAAGGACTGATCTCGCCTTGCAACATGTCCCAAGTATGTCAAACGAAACTTCAGAATCCTTGCCTCCCAGGAGCAGCCTGGCTTCATCCTCTCCAGGACAAACTTGTTTGTTCTCCTAGTAGTCCATGGTATGTATATATTCAATGCTCTTTCTCCAGCACCACAGCTCAAAGGCATCAACTCTCTCTCTATCATCCCTCGTCATTGTCCAGCTTTCTGCTGCACAGCAAGTAACTGCAAAGACCGTGGCCTGTATCAAGCACACCTTAGTCTCCAGACTGACATCATTGCATTTCAGTACTTTGGAAAAGTCTCTGACAGCAGACTTTCCCAGCGCAATCCGTCTTTTAATTTCCTGGTTGCTGATACCAAGAGTGTTGATTGTAGAGCCAAGCAAACTGAAGCTGTTGACAATCTCAATCTCTTCACCATCTTACATATAAGTGTTTTTTGTTAGATGTCATTAATTCAGCTCTGAGTGACAGCAACTCTATGGGCCCAATCCTGCACCTCCTTCACTATGCTCTGTTTAAATCCACTGTTGCTGCCACAGTGTCAATCCATATCATTCAGAGTCGTTCTCTTTTTGCCCATCCTCTGTTATCCCAAACATGATGTCTTTTTCCAGGGACTGACCCTCTTGATACCATTCCCAAAGTTTGTGAGACAAACTCTCATCATCCTCACTTCCCAGAAGCATTCTGGCTGCAGTTCTTTTCAAGACACATTTATTTACTCTTTACTGGTAGTTCAATGTAGAGTCAATATTCTTTGTCAACACTACAATTCAAAGGCATCAATCCTCCTTCAATTTCCCTCATTCACCGTCTAACTCTCACATACATAAAAGGTGACTGAGTATAACATATCCTGGGTCTCTTAAATGATGTTCTTGCTCCCTTGCACTGTGAAGAGGTTCGTGGCAGCAAATCTCCCATTGTAATACATCGTCTGATATCCTGACTAGTGCTCTCATGGATGTGAACTGTGCATCTAAGTAGTGACATCATAAAAGAAATATTCAGTAAATGTCTGTGGTACTGAACTGAACCAGAGACTAGAGGTAAGTTTACTCAGAAATAAGAAGAATCTCATTGAGGTGAAGCTAAGTCAGACAAAGTGGGTACCATACACACCACAGAATTTGATTCTGGAAATAATTCAAAGAAAAAAGACTGAATAACAGAGGTCTTTGAATAATCTACAAGTAAAAGAAGAAAAAAAAAAAAGAAAAAGAAAAATACATACATACAGCATTAATCCAGAAACAAAGGCTATTTCTTAGGAAGCTTCTGTGTGTCATAGTAACCATAGTTACAAGTGGCAAAGAGACAATAAATTAAAGCTGTAGAGTTTCACCCATGTTCAAAGTTTATATCTTCCTTGTTAAATGAGGTGTTTAAAAATGTGCTTGCTAGAACATTCTTAGAGCTTCTCTTCAGGGAAACTACGAAACAAACACTAACCCAAGCCCTCAAGTCCATTCTGACCCATAGCTCCCCTCCATCAGGCTTCCAAGTTTCTCAATTTTAGTAGAAGTCTGGCATCTTTCTCCTACAGATCAGCTACTGTATCTGAACTGCAGATCTCTTGGTCAGCAGCACACTACATTATATGCCACCAGAGTGTCTTCGGAGGGTAGTTATATAGTCAAAATCAGAGGGGGGAGTGAGATTTGAAATTAGCTTTAACTCTTAACAGCATCACATTCACACAGCAGAATGCATACATTCCTGATCTAGGCACACATATATATTTTCCTTTCTTCTATCCCACTTGTGCTTTTAAAAAAATGCAGAGAATTTATGAAGAAGGAATGTGCTAATATCACATCTCTAACAGCTGCTAGTTGGATACATTAAATCCACAGCTTCTGTTACATTATATGCCCATTTCAGAAAGCATACTTGATAAAAGTTTCTGTCAAAAAATTTATTTAAATCTGGTTTCTGTAAAAAAATTTATTTAAATTTATCCTACCTGACTGCCTCGTGAAGATGTTATATGGAACTAAATGAAGTTTGGGGGTTATGCACATGCATAATCTGTAAGTAGGATAATTCTGTCACATTTATACAAAATTAAGAAACAGTCCTCCATTCAGTATCCTCGCCTAATCACTTAAGAACAAATGTCTATCAGGTAATTTGGGAATGAACAGGTGCTCTGAGCACTGCATACTCTTAGGCAGTTGTTTTTTGCTTTTCATAACACATAAACATACATATCGCTAATAATAATTATATCAGATCATTTAAAAGAATTAAACTTTACATAAAAGAACAAGCCATTCTTTTTAAAAATACTTCAGGAATCCAAACAAATGCAAATGGAAGAATTAGATTTTTGTTTTCAAAAATTTCCAGAGATTTTCAGATTCTGTGAGGCACAAAATATGTTATTGTGATGATACATACTGTGTTACCATTTTAATTCTAAATGAAGCACTGTTCTCTAGCACATTAAAAATCCTGGAAACCCAATAAATTCTATTTAATAACTCAAGTAAACATGTTGGTACAACATTTGTAAAATTAAACTGTACTTATCATCAATTCAACAAAGAATTATTTTACACACAAAATCCAGAGCACTGAACTTTTGACAATTAGGATAAACTGATACAAAATAAAAACTTCACTATCAAATAGAATAATAAATTAATTGAATTTGCATAAATTACAGAGTTCCAAAATTAATAAGCCAAGGATATCACCCTGGAGAAGTTACTGACTCTTTCTGTATTTCTGTTTCTTCAGCCACAAAATGGGTAAAATAATAGCAATAACCCCTTAAGAGTTGTTATCAAGATTAAATTAATTAGTACACAGCAAATTCTTACAAAAGACTGCAAATGGTAACTATTCAAGGAATGTCTATTATATCAACACCATTTTTAAAAGAGAACACAGAATAGTGATAGCAATTCAAGAAAGTAAGACTTTTTTTAATAAAGATACAGCTGTCAGGACTGGTAAAAGTTACATTTTTAAGTTAGTACAGAATGCTTAGGATAAAAAACAAGTAAGGGAAAAATACCAGACTGTTTAGAGACAGCTTCTGTCTGAGTCAATATATCCTGCCACCTCAATTCTTTGCCACTAGTTCTATTTTGTGGGTTTCGAGTATTCCTCCTACATTCTGCAGGTAAATTTCAACCTTTATTATCAAGAAATTAATAAAAGTAGCCCCTCTGCAAGACAGCTCTGGTAGCTTTGGCTGCAGGGAGTTGCACTACTAACTAAAAGGTGGTAGGCAATCTCCTCCTGTGCAATTTACAGCCTCAGAAAACTTTGGAGGGGTCTGATAATAGTTCCCACTCTAAGATAAAGAGAGTCCCTCTGGTAGGGCAAAATCAGAGATTAAGAGACTGTAAAGTCTGTAGATTTTTCTAGATTTGTTAACAAACCACTAGGTTGAAGCTAATTACTGAATTAAACTGTCAAAGGTTTCTACAATAAAAATGGCAAACTTTCATGTGAACAACAGACCTTTACAACAATAGGGAGTTGTTCAAGCCTGTGAATAGGACCCAGTGTCAGGGAGACCAACACAGCCAGGGACTGGGCATTCCTGACACCCTTGTCCCCTGGTGAGTCTTTGATCACTAATATTTCCTAAGTGCATTTTGCTTTTAATAATCAATCTCAGGGAAAGTATCCGGACTCCACCTATAGCTTGAGACAGATCCTTCCCAAAGCTCAGCTTTCCCAGCTTCTTCTTAGGCCTGACTTTCACCAATACTACTGCAAGCATCACACTTTGCAGGATCAAACACAGACACACTTTGCTGTCCCAAATCTGTTCATCCTTAATCCTAAATAGGCACTTCACACTAGTGATTGCATATTCTGGGAAATATCACAGGATGACCACATCATGAAACTAAACAACAGAGTGATTTAAGAGCGATGGCACTGAAAGGGCCTAGCTAAAAAGGAAGACAGGAGAGGTACATAAGAGACATAACAGTGGTAAAAGTTATTACCTACAAAATCATACCCTATCAATAGAAAGAGTAAGACACAAGTGACTGCATGAGCAGACAGCTAGAAAAAAACGGACATGGGTAGGTGAAAGGACCTACACACGATTATGCAAAGGTTTATCAGGTGATAACTGCACATGCATGTATGTGCTATAATAACTTAGAGCCAACTTTGGCAGCCTAGAAGCAAGAATCTGCACTACAATTGAGAAAGCACAAGGTTCAAGGCCACCAGCTGCTGTTCCTCATCTCAGCTCCTCCCTTGCAATTAACTACCTGCTCTACCCCTGTGATTAACTGCCTCTGAAAAGTTGCTAGAGGGTCGGGTATGGATCCCAGTACAAAACCACAACTGAGCCAACAGGGGGCATATTTATGTAAATTTCTTAATTGTAATCAAACACCAAAACAGAATGAGTTGCTAGTCCTAAGACCTTAGAGAACATAAACATCAACTGACATAACACAGTCCATAAAGAAGAAAAAGAAAAGGGCCTGGTGGCCTTAGCTGGGGACAGCTACCAGGAGAAAGAAGACTAACACGGTGTCTTTCAATGAACCATGATTTGAGTCTTATCTTCTAGAGTGCAATCTGGGAAAGAAACTTGACTCATTTTCTTGTCTGGTAAGTCCACTTTGCAAAGTAGGCTAAACGAGACACTGCCTAGCCGTGTCCATGGTGCCTAAACGGAAGCTATTTTGTCCAACTGTCCAAGGACACCGTATCTAAGGATTACAAACAGAGGCAAAGATAGAATGAATGACACTACGAGGTTTGATAGCATTGTCCTGATCAAATCGCCAAGATGCTAACTCCGAGTAAATAAAGGTCAATGTAGTCTCCTCTCACTAGAAGCAAATCTGGATTGCGATCATGCCATTTTATTTCTTCGGAAAAATGGATGTGTTGGCCAATCTGCTCCTTTGTTTACAGTAAAGCACAGATGCACAGTAGTGCCCCTCCCAGGGCAGTGGCAAAGAAGCAGGAGGGACCCGGGCTCTGCTGCCCGTCCTTCTGCTACTCCGCGTACAGGGCTCCGCTTTATCTCGGAGCAAACTTTTCCTGAGTCCAAGTCCGAGGCGCCGCCCGTGCCTTCAGAAGGCCAAGCCCACTAGCCGGGTCATCTAAACCCGGTCATCACCGCACAGCTCAAGTCCCTAGTCGGGATAGCGGACCCCTGGTCCCTGATTCTCTTCTCAGACCATAAGCATCTGGGTCGTGCTCGTTAACTCGGCCTCCTCTCCGGGCCCGTTAACCCGCATCTGGTTCCCCTCCGAAGCACCTCGTCCCCGCCTCGGTCCTACTTCCCTTGGCCTCTGGTCCCCTGGCCCGAGCCCCATTCCAGCTTCGGTTTCCTCCTCCCCGAGGACCGCGTCCCGTCCCAGCCTCGGGTACTCCCGGACCCCGGATTCCTGGCCTGCGCCCGACTCAGCCTCGGTCACCCTCCACCGGCCCGCGCCCCTTTGCCCCCACCTCAGTCCTTCACTCCCAGCCCGCGCTCCCCTTACTTGGCCCCCGGCCCCATTCTCCACCCTTGTCTGCGCCCAGTCCCAGCATCGATCGCCCCCCCCCCCCTCCCCTTACCGGGCCCCCGGCCCCATTCTCCCCTCGGCCTGCTCGGTCCCCCTCCTCTGGCCCGTGCCCCCCTTCCTAGTCTCCGGCCCCCTTACCTCTCCGGTCTGCGCCCCATCCCAGTCTCAGTCTTTCTCCTCCGGCCAGCGACCCCTGCCCCAGCCCGTATCCCCACATCCCCCCAGCCTGCGCCCTTCTCGGCCTGCCCCCCCGGACTCAACCTCCCTCCACCAGCAGGGACTGCAAGCTTAGTCCCAGGATCATTATCCCGCCGAGACCATCTCCTGTCGCTTCAGGTCCATTACACTCAATCACCCGACCCTACACTTCCAAAACAAAGAGCATTCAACTCACCCTTTAACAGCAACGGCAAGAAGAGCCCCGAGAGCCGGGCACAGAGGCAGAGGACCGAGCGCCGCAGAAACGCCATATCCAGCCGAGTGAGGGATCCGCGCTCGCGGGCTCCGAGCCCTGCCTCAACACGCATGCGCGAGACCCTTAGAGACCCTGCGACCCGCCCCCAGTTACCACGGGAACCGGCCGGCTGACTGTGCGGTCGTCATGGTGACAGAAGAAGCTGACGTCTGATTGCTACGGATGCTGGGATGCTCTGGCTGGGCATAGTCTTTAAGTGGACTTACTGGAAAACTGATAAAGGAGAGGTATTCAAGAGTGGGGGTGGCCTCGTGTTCATATTATACAATGAAAGATTAGAACAGCAAAAGTCAGTTACATTTGGGGAAATGAAATATTTCTTAAAGAGCCTTAGGGAAATCCTGTGGCTTAGAGGAAAGGAAACACACTGCCAAGCCAAAGACAGCCGGTTCAAATCCATCAGCTCCTCCTCAGAACTATGTGCAATCTCCTCCAGGCCTCTCACTTATTGCCTCTGAAACTTTTTGGAGAGTCGGTTCTGACTCCATTGCACATAACAACAGAAATGGTGGTGAAAATGCTTGGGTGCTAACAGTCAGTAATTTAAACACAGAGAAAGATGTAGCCATCTGCTACCATAAAACTTACAAGCTTAGAAACTCTATGAGGCAGTTCTTCTCTATCTTGCAGGGTCACTGACTCAGATTTAACTCGGGAGCAACAGCGTTAGTTTTGGCTGAAGTATTTCTAATTTATACAAGGAAGCAGTCCATTTATGTCTGAATCATTATTGCCTGGACCTCGTCTAAGACTCTGATTTAGAACGTGTTGGAGGAAAAAGCTCTAATATCTGCTAAGAACATAAACAAGAAATGTGTTATACAATACATAAAAAACTATATCTTGTTAAACTAATTTGTTCTGCGATAGATCAAAGGCATGTTTGTGTAAACTATGGTATATTCTGCAGAATGTTGTTGTTATTGTTCTTGTGTACACTACAGTCAAAGCAGACCCATAGCTAACCCTCCCATGGGTTTTCAGAGGCAGTTTAATTTCATGGGAGAAGATTTCCCGTCTTTCTCATGCAGAGTAGTTGGTAAATTCTAACTGTGTGCCTTTGCCATGGCAACACATTAACCACCAGAGCTCCCTGATGGCAGGGTGAGAAATAAGGTATGTTTGTCTATGAGGGGATTGGCCAGTTTAGGGAGTGAAGGGGCTGTGGAGATGCCAAAATTGGCAGAGGTTGTTGAAGACTCATCAATAACCTGCTTTATGTAGATGACATAACCTTGCTGAAAGTGAAGAGGGCTTGATATGCTGCAAAAGACCAAAGACTACATACAGTCTTCAATATGAATTGTATCTCAACATCAAGAAAACAAAAAGTATTTGTCTCTGGAGCAATATGCAGCATTTTGATATATGGAGAAAACATTGAAGTTATCAAGGAATTCATTTTGGTTAGATCCACAGGCAACACCTATGGTAACAAGGAGTCAAGAAATCAAAAGATGTGCTCTTTGGGGGAAATCTGCTAACAGGGGCCTCTCCAAAGCGCTAAAGTGCAGCCATCTCAGTTTAAAGACTAAGATGTACATAATCCCAGCCTTGGTCTTTTAAGTTTCATCATATACATTTGAAAGTTGACATAAATAAGGATAGCAGAAGAATTGATGTCTTTGATTTGTGGTGTTGGAGAAGAGTATTGGATATCCCATGGACTGCCAAAAGAACAAACAAAACTGTTTTAGGAAATGCAACTGTGGTGCTCCTTAAAAGCAAGAATGGTGAAACTTTGTCTCACATACACTGGGCATTTTATCAATGGGTACCAGTCCTAGATGGATAGCATACTGGGAAAGGTAGAGGGTTAGAGTGGTATAGTGACTGTAACAATGGGCTTGAGCATATCACAGGTTCAGTACAGGGTAACTATGAGTTATAGACTCTGGCAAATAATAACAACAAAAGAGCTTTATGATACTGACCTATGGCCTCATCGCTCTTCAGCATTTTGGGGAGGTTCCTAACAGCAGACTTGCCCAGGGCAGTACATCTGCACTGCTGGTACCAAGGGTATTGATTGTTGTTGATTCAAGCAAGATGAAATCATTGACAACTTCAATGCTTTTTCCACCTATCATGATGTTGTACATCTGCCTAGTGTTGAGTATTTTTGTCTTCTTGATTAATGAGATGTAACCGATAAGGGTGGGGTCAACACTGTAACTAATGCTTAACTCCAGAATAAGGGATTTATCTTTCACTGCTCCACAAATTGCTTGTCTGTCAGATACTCCTCTAAATCTGAACATTCAGATTAAGACAGACTAGGAAGAAGGATTGGCCACCCACTTCAGAAATAGCAGGCCTCTGAAAACCC
>NW_006399870.1:4179663-4192056 GCF_000299155.1 Elephantulus edwardii
GACTCAGTATATTTTTTCCATCTTCTTTTAATACTTCCTGGATCATTTAGATTAGATAGGTATGGAAAAAGGCCACAACCCTGATGCATACCATTCCTAACCTTAAACCATGCAGTGTTCACTTGTTCTGTTCATACAGTAGCCTCTTGGTCTAGGTATAGACTCCATATGAACACAATTAAGTGTTGTGAGGCTCCTTTTATTCTCAAAGTTAGCCAGAATTTATTATGATCCATAGTGTAACTGCCTTTGCATAGTCAGTGAAGTACAAGTAGACATTCTTCTCATATTCTCTGCTTTCAGGCAGATTACATGAATTGTAATATCAGCAGTGATATCCCTGTTGCTACAGCCTCTTCTGAAAAAGAAGCTTGAACTTGATGTATTTCCTTGTCAATGATCTTAAACAGTATTTTGCTTGCATAAAATGTTAATGATATTGTTTGAAAGTTTCCACATTCTCTTGGATCTCCTTTCTTGGGAATAAATGGATCTCTTGCAGTCAGTCAGCCAGGTAGCTGTCCCCCAAATATCCTACCGTAAACTGCTGAGCAGATCCAGGGCTGCATCTTTTAGTTGAAACATATCAGTTGGTATTCCACCGATTCCTGGAGGCTTGTTATTATTATTATTATTATTATTATTTTTTTTTTTTTTGCCAATGTCTTCAGTGCAGCTTGAACTTCATCTTTCATCACCATTGGGTCTTATTCATATGGTACTTCCTGAAATTTTTTCAGTGTCATTTCTTTTTTGTACAGTGATTCTGTGGATGCCTTCCATCTTCTTTTGATGCTTCCTTGATTATTCAAGATTGTGACTACAGCATCTCTCGGTATTGCAACTCAAGACTTGAATTTCTATTTCGGTTCTTTCAAATTGAGAAATACTGAGTTCTTCCCTTTTTACTCTCTGACTTCAGCTCTTTGCATATTTCATTACAATGTTGTTTGTTGTTATGTGCCGTTGAGTCGTTTGCGACTCATAGCGACCCTATGTACAACAGTCCTAAACCCTGTTCTATCCTGTGCCAATCTCACTGCCTCTGACACACCCATCCTGATTACCCCAGTCACTGAATCAATCCACCTCATAGAGGGTCTTCCCCTCCTGTGCTGTCCCTCCACCCTACCTAGCATGATGTCCCTCTCCAACGACCTGTCCCTCCTTACAACATGTCCAAAGTATGTCAGATGAAGCCCCAGAATCCTTGCCTCCAAGGAGTAGCCCGGTTCAACTCTCTTCAAGATGAATCTGTTTGTTTTCTTGGCAGTCCATGGTACATTCAATACTCTTCTCCAGCATTACAGCTCAAAGGCATCAATTCTCCTTCTGTCCTCCCTAGTCATTGTCCAACTCTCTGATGCATAACAAGTGATTGCAAAGACCCTGGCGCACCTTAGTCTCCAGAGAGACACTGTTGCTCGTGAGTACTTTAGAGAGGTCCCTAACAGCAGACTTTCCCCATTGAAATACGTTTTTTGGTTTCCTGGCTGCCTGTGCCAAGAGTGTTGACTGTGGAGCCAAGCAAACTGAAGCTGTGAACAATCTCAATCTCTTCGCCCTCCATTGTAATAGTTTGTTTTTTATCTTCACAAGATCCCTTTGAAACCTTCTTTTCCAAGAACAGGCTCCTCCTAACAACAAATCCAAGTGTGTGAGCTGAAATTTCACCATTCTTGTCTCTAAGAAGCACTCTGGTTGTATTTCCTTTAAGCCACATGTGTTTGTTCTTTTCATGGGATTTTTGTTACATTCCATCAAGTTGTCTGTGACTCATAGCAACACCACCACAATTCAAAGCACTGGTCCTGCTTTTGTCATCTTTATTCATTGTCCAACTTTCAGAGGCATAGAAAATAATAAAAAATCCCATGGCTTGTTTTAGGTGTACCTTAAATTGATGTTGTAGCTCTTAGCACTTTGGAGGGATCTTTAACAGCCTTTTTCCCAAAGACACAGGTCTTTTGATTTCTTGACTGCTGCCACCTGAAGCTCTGGTAAGGAATTTCACTGTCACCTCAAAGGCACGTGGCTCAAACCAACTGCTCCATGGAAAAGAGATGGGCATTTTACAGCTTCTGAAAACCTACCGGAGGGTCATGGATGTGTCTGTTACCACTCAATGGTACATAACAACAACAACAACAACAACTACCATAAGTGTTAATTATGGGTCCAAGTAAGAGAAAATATTTGACGACTTCAGTCTTTTCTCCATCTATCGTGATATTGCCTATTGGTCCAGTGACGAGGAGTTTTGTTTTTCTGATGTTGCAATGCAATCCATACTTAAGCCTGTAGTAAATGTTTCTTTAGTAAAGGCTTCAATTCTTAATGTTATAGAAACAAGTTTGTGTCATCTGCATAACACAGGTTATTGATGGGTCTTCCTCCCATTCTGGTGTCAAATTCTTCTATATATAGTCCAGCTACCAGAATTATTTGCACAGCATACAGATTGAATAGTTTTGAAGAAAGGACACACACTGATCCTGATAAGCACTAAGTTCCTGTTAAACTGCTCTCCTGGCAAAATCTGCATAACAGATTTCTTATGCATGCACAGTCCATCATCCTCTGGCCACTATTTGACCTCTCCCTAGAAGCAATAGCAGCCCTTGGCTGGAACGGGACTCACAGGACTTCGTATGCGCATCATTTCATAATAAGTGAGGTTTTCTCTTGACCCAGAAGTTGCTGCAACAGCTCCCATCTTAATGAGCGAGCTAATGGGACAAAGTTCAAGTCTTTTGTTCATAAAGTTGTTATTGTTAGTGCTATTGAGTCAAGGACTACTCATAATGACCCTATGAACAACAGATTTTAACTCAGTCATATAGCCTGTGCCATCATCACAGTCTCTAACACACTTTACCCACTGTGTCAATCTACCTGGTTGAGGATCTTCCTCTCTTTCCCCATCCCTCCACCTACCCAAGCATGATATTCCTCTCCAAGGAATAGCTTCTCCTAACAATACGCCCAGAGTATGTGAGATAAAGCTTTACCATCTTTTCCTCCAAGGAGCACACTGGCTCCACTTTCTCCAAGACATTTGTTCTTTTGGGAGTCCATGGGACTCTTCTATAATACCACAGTTCAAAGACATCAATTGTTCTCTGTCATTTTTATTCATTTTCCAGCTCTCAGATGCATAGCAAGTGATTGAAAAGACCATGTTCTGAATCTAGAGCATCTTAGTCCTCAAACTAACATTATTGCTACTTAATCATTTGGAGAGGTCTCTGACTGCAGACTTTCCCAGTGCAATATGTCTCTTGATCTCCTGACTGCTGGTACCAAGTGTACTGATTATGGATCCAAGGAAGATGAAGGTGTTGACAGTTTCAATCTTTTCCCTATCTATCATGATCCCTATAATGACAGATATCATCCCCCACCTATCAGTCCAAAGGTAAGAATTTTTTTTCTTGGCATTGAGGTGCAATCTATACTGAAGGTAACATTTTTTAAATCTTCTGCAGCAAGTGCTTCACGTTCTCACTTTTCAGCAAGCAAGTTCATGGCATCTGCAGGTTATTGATAAGTTTTCCTCCAATCTTGATGCTACATCCTTCTTCAGAATCTAGCTTCTTGGATAATTTGCTCAGCCTATAGATGGAAAGAGTATGGAAAAAAGATACAACCCTGACATATACCTCTCTTAATTTTAATCCATATAGTGTTCCCTTGCTCATTTTGCACAATAGCCTCTTGTTCTGGGTATAGATTTCTCATGAGCACAATTAAAGGTTCTGTAATTCTCATTCTTCTCAATATTAGCCATTTAGTCATAATTTGTTTTGATCCACATAATCAAATTGCCTTTGCATAGTCAATAAAGTAAAAATTGACATTCTTCTGGTATTCTCCACTTTCAGCCAGGATACATCTGTCATCAACAATGACATCCCTAGTGTCTCTTTAAATCTATCTTGAATATCTGGCAATTCTCTGTCTAGTTCTAGCCATTTTTTAATGATCTTCATGATTATTTTTCTTGCTTGTGCTATTAATAATATTGTGTGATAATTTCCACATTCTGTTAAATCACCTTCCTTGAGAATGGGGACAAATATGGATTTCATCCAGTCAGTTGGCTAGGCAGCTGCCCTCCAAATTTCCTAGCCTAAAGTGGTGAATACATCCAGGGCTGCATTTGTCATTTGAAACATGAGAATTCATGTCACATCAATTCCTAGGACCTTATTTTTTGCCAATGCCTTAAGTGCTGCTTGAACTTCATCTTTCATCACCATTGGCTCTTGTTCATACGGTATTTCCCGAAATTTTTTAGTGTCAACTAATTCTTTTTGTCGCAGTGATTCTGTGTATTTCTTCCATCTTCTTTCAAAGCTTCCTGGATAATTTAATACTGTGCACATTGCATCTTTCAGTGTTTCAACTGGAGGCTTGAATTTGTATTTAAGTTTTTTCAGGTTGAGAAATTCCAAGTGAGTTCTTCCCTTTTTATTTTATGACTCCTATTCTTTGCACATTTCATGATAATATTTACTTTTATCTTCTTGAGCTGCCCTTTGAAATCTTCTGTTCAGCTCTTTTACTTCAGCATCTCTTTCCTTTGTTTTGGCTTATCAATGCTTTAGTGCAATTTTCAGGATCTCTTCTGCCATTCATTTTGTTATTTCTTACTCCTCCTTCTTTGTAGTGACCTTTTGCTCTCTTCATGGATGATATCCTTGATGTCATCCCACAATTCATCTTGTCTTTGATCATAAAATCTTATGATCTGCTTAATTATCATAACCCCATTCCATGTGGGCTGGGAGCTCTGGTGAGTTAGTGGTAAGGAATTGCACTGACAACTCAAAGTTATGCAGTTGGAGTTCAGCAGCTTCTCTGCTGGGATGGGGCAATCTTCTCTCATGTGATTTACTGGCTTTGAAAACACATTGGAAGGTTAGCTGTGGGTTGATTCAGAACCAACATTATACAACAATAATATGTGGACCAGTTCCTGGAAAGCTTTACCTCTCCTCAAATAACTGATGACTATGTAAAACTGAGGGAGCTGTGGTGGCCTAGTAGTAAAGAGTTGTGCTGGCAACCCAGAGGTACATGGTTCAAATCCACCAGCTATTCTGCAGGAGAAAATATTGGCAATTTCCTCCCATGAGGTTAATGACCTCTTAAAGCCTGCTAGAGGCTTAGTTATGGGTTAGTTCTGACTTGATGGTATACAACATACAACAAAACATAAAACTTTATTAGCATTAAGAAGTTTACAAATCCTGCCCCTTTGTCCTCCACTCCTTAAAGATAGAGACTTTGTTGTCAAAGCATTTTATGTGACCTTTTCTAATTCTCCACCAGGAACATTTCCTTTCCCTCTGATAAACTTAGTCTATTTGTAGCAATGGGCTAAAGTTTATCAGAGATCTTGAGGATGGCACAGAACAGGACACGGTTCCAACCTGTTGTTCATATAGGATTGCTATGATTCATACTTAATTAAACAAAATCTAACAATCCTGACACCTAAATTCCTAAGCACCTAACAACAACAACAACAACAACAACCTGAAAGATAGTACCTTGTTTCCTCATTCTGGATTGGACTTGACAAGGATTCTCAAATCTAAAGGGCCTGTAACAAAACTGAAAAGACCAGAATTCGGCTAATTCAGGCATCACAAGGCCTAGGAACACATCCTACATGAGTAGATTAGGGATTCCTCTTAATAACATTTAAATATGCTAAGAACTTTCCGGTGCCTTGTGAGTGATGCTGGCATGACCTAGAGAGCAGCTGTCTTGGAAGAACATGTTTTTTAATAACTAAGCACCTGACTGGATAGATGCTGTCTTGAATGAGGAAAACTTACAGTACATGCACTGTGATGACTAAGCAGCTAACCAGAAAGATGCCATCTCAGAGGCCAGCTGCATGCACCTACAGATTTGCATAATCTATCCTTTTCTAAAGATAACTTTATGTTTCTCTCCTCAAAGTGTTGCATAAGCATGAGCTCTTCCTCATGCCCTGAACTTGTTTGCTGTCAAGTCAGAACCAACTCATAAGGAATCCTTAAGTGGATTTTCAGAGGCAGTAAACAGCACCGAAGGAGATTGCCCATCTTTCTCCCATGGAGCAGCTAGCAGACTCGAACTGCATGTCTTAGCAGCACAGATCCTTATCACTAGGTCAACCGAGATCAATTACACTTAACCTAGCATGCAAATATCCCCTCAGAGCCTCCCTTTGAGGAGAAAAATTTGAGAAGCTCATAACTGCTATCTCCTCTATGTTGTTGTTGATTGTGGTCAAGTTGAGTACGACTTGTAGTGATCCTATGAACAAAATACCTAAAGCCTTTCTATAACTATTGTTGTTTTTCAATGTTTAAAGAGTTTTCAGAGGCATGTTGCTTAGGAAGTGGATGGCATTTCTGATTTCAAAAAGAAATGATATAACATGTTCTAAATATATAATACTAGAAAAATATGCAGTAATGCCTGTGAAAGCCAACTCCTGTGTGAATTAATATCTCAACCTTGGCATCTCTACAGTCTGTTCTACACTATTTTACAAATTCTGCTCACACACACACAGAGACACACACAATGGCAGAGTCAGGTCAGGGATCTTCTAGATTGTTGGGGACACTTCTGAGTAGCATTTATCTAAAATGTCTGCTTTCCCCCCTCTAACTTCTGTCTCCTGGAATGGTTTTTCAGCAACTGGTTGCAGAACTGTGGTTTTTTTCCCCTAGTAACAAATCTCTCCCTTGTTAGCTATATTGCTGTTAAATACTTCTTCCACTCCTTGAGGTTTCTTTTTATTTTCATGTACTAAGTAATCTAACACTTAGAAGATGCCAATACTCTAGCTTATCCACTGCTGATTATACATTTTAATTTATATTTGATAATCTATGCCATTCTGACACGGTGATTGACACGATGGGCTTTAGTGTGTTAGGAAGTATGAAGATGGCACAGGATAGGACAGAGTTCAAATCCACTGTTCATAGGGTCGCTATGAGTCATACTTGACTTGATAACATCTCACAACAACATTTATGCCATAGATTGTTGTTAGGTGCCTTTAAGTAGAGTACAACTCATATTGACCCTATGAACAACAGCACTGAACCCTGTCCTATCTTGTGCCATCCTGATAACTTCAATGTTTGTTGTTTAGTACCATACAGTCGGAACCAACCCAGAGCTGACCCACTGAAGCTGACCCTCCAGTGGGTTTTCAGAAGCAGTTAATCACACAGGTGGAGATTGCCCAACCTTCTCCTACAGAACAGCTGGTGGCCTCGAACCACGTGAGTTTAGATTTGTAGCACAGCCAGGAACTGCTGGTGTGCTGTATAGTGTGTGGTGATGAGACAACATAGCCTCCACTAGAGAAATTCACAAGTCAAGTGGTCTTGCAAAAGTATTAGAGAAAGATGTTGTTTCCACTACCAATCTCCGTGTCCTGATGCTGGACCAGAAAGTGTAGTGACCACATGTGAGGCAGATGGGCGCTCATGGCCTGGGTATTCCAATGCTCTGAGTGAATATGATAATGGCATTATTAGTCCTCTTGTTCTGTGTCTCCTTTTTCTTCCAGCAAATATATCCCAGGATCACCTGAACCCCACAATGCTGGCCTCTGATCAACTCCAGGAATCAAACAAACAAAATCGAGGGGAATCTAACTAAGCTTGCTTTAGGTTGCTGGCTAGCACAATTAGTTGTCATTAAACTACTCTTGTAGAAGTTAGAGGTTCAGATCCATCCATTGGTGCCTCAGAAAAAAGGCCTGATTACTCCAGGACACTAAGAACCAAGAGAAACTCCATAAGCAGTTGTAGTCAGTAACACCCGGGATCAGCAGGAGTCAGAACCACCTGATACCACGTGCATTCATCCATTCCTAATAATTATTGAATTATTGCCATGTACAAGTTTCACAATATCAGTACCTATAAAATAGTATTGCTAAAGACCACTCCAAAATGGCTTGAATTGCATTGAAAGAGAACTGCCAGAATTTCAAGCTGGGTTTAGAGGAGGTCATGGCACAGAGGTATCATTGTTGATATTGGATGGATCTTGAGTGAAAGCAGAGAATACCAAAAGAATGTTTATTTGTGCTTCATTGACTATGCAAAGGCATTTAACTGTGTGGATCAACACAAATTACAGCTAACATTAAGAAGAATGGGAATCCCAGAACACAAAATTGCATTATGCAAAACCTATCCCTAGACCAAACAGAGCAAGGGCGCATTGTATGGTTTAAAAATTAAAGAAAATTGTTGTTGTTCTGTACCACAGAGTTGGAACCAACTCATAGCTGACCCTCTGACAGGTTTTCAGAGGCAGTTAATCGCACAGGAGGAGATTGTCCATCCTTCTCCCATGGAGTTGCTAATGGCCTTGAGCCTTGTGCCTTCAGGATAGCAGTGTAGCTTCTTGCCACTAGGCCACCAGAGCTCTAAAGAAAATGAAGAAAGAAATTAAAATTTAAAAAGGTGTGCATCAGGGTTGTATCCTTTCTCTTCAATCTGTATGCTGAACAAATCAGTCGTGAAGCTGGACTCTATGAAGAATGCGGCATCAGGATGGGAGAAAGACTCATCAATAACCTGTGTTAAGCGGATGATTCAATCTTACTGCTGAAAGTGAGGACTTGCAGCACTTGCTGCAGAAGATCAAAGAGTACAGCCTTAATATAGGTTACATATCAACATCAAGAAAACAAAAACTCTCACCACTGGACCGAGAAACAACATCATGATAGATGGATAAAAGATTGAAACTGTCAGAGGTTTAATCTTATTTGGATTCATAATCAATCAACACCCTTGGTACTGGCAGTACCCAATCAGATGTATTACATTGGGAAAGTCTGCAGTAATGGATCTCTTCAAATATTGAGGAGCAATGATGTCAGTATAAAGACTAAGCTGTGTCTGATCCAGGATATGGTCTTTTAAATCATTTCCTATGCATCTGAAAGCTTCATAAGGATTACCAGAGAAGAATTAATGCCTTTGAGCTGTGCTGTTAGAGAGGAGTAGTGAATATCCCATGGATTGCCAAAAGAATTAACAGATATGTCTTAGAGAAAGTGCAGGCGGAATGTTCCTTGGAGGCAAAAAAGATAAAACTTTGTCTCACATATTTTGGGCATACTGTTAGAAGAAGCTTTGACTTGGAAAGAGATATCATTCAAGAGAGAGAAAGATCCTCAACTAAATGTATTTACACAGTGACTACAACAGTGGGTACAAGTATGTCAGAAATGATGACACCACATAATGGAATTTCTCCATTTCTTTTTCTTTTGGTGGTATTTACAGTTTAAAGTTTTACACCTTGGTCCTTGATGCATCTTGAGTCAGTTTTTTTATATGGTCTGAGATATAAAACTTGTTCCTATTTTCTGCAAATAGATATGCAATTTTATCAGCATTATTTCTTAATGACGCTGCCTTTTCCCCATTTAATTAATTTTATCTCTGTCAAGAGAGCTCTAATGACCTAGCGGTAAAACACTGCACTGTGATCCCAAAGGTAGGTGGTTCGAATCCATCAGCTGTTCAACAGGAGAAAAGTGGGCAATCCCCTCCTATGCTATTTACTGCCTCTGAAAACTCACTGGAGGTTCAGCTATGGTTCTGTTCCAACTTGAAGATCAGCTGTCCAAAGGGCACTTTCTTCTGGAGTCACAGTTCTGTTTTCTTTGACTATGTAACTGTTGCTGTGCCAACACCATGTTATTTTGATTACAGTGACTTTGAGTTAGGTTCTGAAATAAGGAAGGATTAAGTCTTCTACTACTTTGTTTTTCTTCTTCTCGAGTGCTTTACTTATATGAGGTCTATTTCTTTTTTTTTTTTTAAGGTGATCACTTCACCTATTTCTCTAAAGAGTGATGAATGGATCTAAATTTGGATGTATCTGTGTAGATCACAACAAATTGTGGCTAACCTTGAGAAGAATGAAAATCCCAGAACACTTGATTATGCTTATGTAAAACCTATACTTGGATCAAGAAACAGTTGTCAGAACAGAACAGGGAAACATCACATGGTTCAAAATCAGGAAGGGAGAGTGTCAGGGATGTGACCTGTCTCCATACCTTTCAATGTGTACGCAGAACATACCATTCTGGAGGATGGAATTCATGAGGAGGAATGCGGCATCAGAATTGGAGGAAGACTCATCAACAATCTGCGTTATGTAAATTTTACAACCTAGCTTGCCGAAACTGAGGAGGATCTGAAGCGTTTGCTGCAGAAGGTCAAGAACTGTAGTCTTCAATATGGATTGAAGCTTAACATCAAGAAGACAAAGATTCTCACCCCTGGGGCAATTGACAGCCCTATGATAGATGGAGAAGAGATTGAGGTTGTTAACAATTTCAGCTTGCTCAGCTCCACAATCAACACTTGGCACCAGCAGTCAGGAAATTAAAAGATTAATTGCATTGAGGTGGTCTGCTGTCAGGAACCTCTCCAAAGTGCTAAAGAGAAATAATGTCATCTAAAGATTAATTTGTGCCTGGTCCAGGCCATGGGCTTTGTAATTACTTGCTATGCATTAGAGAGCTGGACAACGACTAAGGATTACAGAAGAACTTATCCCCTTGAGTTGTGGTGCTGAAGAAGAGTCTTAAATATATCACGGACAGGAGAACAAATAGGTCTATCTTGGAGAGTGTGAAACCAATTTTCTCCTTGGAGGCAAGGACTTTGATGTTTTTTGCTCACATTCTTTGGGCATATTGTCACGGAGGACCAGACCTTGGAGAAGGACATCATGCTCAGAAGGGTGGAGGGACAGCACAGGAGAGGAATACCCCTGTTAAGATGGATTGACACGGTAACGAGGACAATGGAATTAGGTGTGTCAGAGTCAGTGAGACTGGCTCAGGAGAGGTCAGGTGTAGGAATATTGTCCCTGTGAGTCACAGGTGACTTGATGGCACATAACAACAGCAACAACGTCTGTAGCTCTCATTTGGTAGTACTGACATTTTCACAATGCCAGTCAATGTCTTCCAAACTACAAGCATGGCATATTCTTCTATAGGTAGGTCTTCTTCTTTTAAAAATTAATTCTTTTACTAGTGTTTTGTAGTTTATGTCCGGTTAAATGTATTTGTAGTTTTGTAGGTCAATTAATAGTTTTTGTCTGGTTAGAACTATTAGTAGTTTTGCTTACATGTCCTCTATATGTCTGCTTAGATCTATTCCCAGACATGTAACATTCTTGGTGTTTTTTTTTTTCATTATTAAATTTTATTAGTTTTAATGAACATTTACAGAGATTTTGGGTTTTCATTCATTCATTGTTGCACTGTTTTCTCCACCCTCCTCCCCAGTTCGTTCTTCTTCCCCACCCCCCGAATGTCTGTTTTAATTGTCCAATTGCCACAGTGCTTGTCAAAGCCAGTTCTGATTAATCTCCTTTGTCAGTGTATCCCTTGCCATTCCCTATCACTCCTCCCTGAGAGAGACTTCACCCTGAGTCATAAGGAAAAGGGGATGGCGTATTCTCTTAGCTACTTCCTGCTGAAAAGGGACGCTGTGTGCTTCAGGGTGAAGATCTTCTCTCACTACTCTAAAGGGCCCCTTTGGCAGTAGGAAACACATAGACTATTATGGAGATTGATTTTGGAATTTAGATGCACTGTTATCAATTGTGCTTAGCCGTACATGTTCATATCCTTGAAGATGTATCATGGAAGTGTTGCAGCCTAGAAGATACAAATTTAACTAACAAGTTAAAAGTGCATGAGTCAAAAAATTGAAAAACAATAATATTCTGAGTAGAGGTTCTAATAGTGGCACAAATCAAGTTACAGAGGTAAGGTGGTTCTTACAATAAAAGGCCTATAGACTAGCACTTTGTCTATTATAGTGTAGAGGTTAGGAACCACAAGATGTAGAGGCTCAGCTATGTCATTTGTGGTTCTTAAGTCCTGGAGAAAATTCCATCTACCACTGGGTTGTTTTACAACTCGGAAATTCGCATGCAAGGTAGAGGTGAAGTAAGGATCTGCTTATGAGGTTTTCTGTCCATTCCAACAACTAAGAAATAGTGAGAAGAGTGGGACCTCAGAAGCCTTTTAGGACCAATTAGTAGTCTCTGTGTCCAGGAGAAAACAAATATACTTACAAGTAATGTTAATGCTCACCCCCACCTCTTCCGGGAGGATCTAAATCGTCGAAGCGTCCTCCTTTGTTTCCAACTGGGAGCTGGGGCCTGTCAGTCCTGTCTGCCATGTGGGCCTGATGTGAGCCACCTTGGCCAAGTGTACTTTAGAGCCACACTTAAAGCAAGTGAGTGGGAGCTTCCTCTCTACTCCCTTGCCTATCTGTGGCTTTCGTCTGTGACACTGTCTACTGAAGTGGCCCA
>NW_006399870.1:4193990-4194702 GCF_000299155.1 Elephantulus edwardii
GGCAGTGTAGTAGGATTTGAAATCAGGGAGTGAGATACCTCCTACCGTTCTTCTATTCTTAAGGAGTGCTTTGCTTATTCGGGACTTTTTTTCATTCCATACGAAATTGGAGATTGCCTTTTCCATCTCATTGAAGAATGGGATTGGTATTTGTATTGGGATTGCATTAAATGTGTATTTTGGTGGTTTTTTTAAAGGTCATTGTCCTCCTTATTTTCTTTTCAGAGTTCATTTTGTTAGTGTAGAGCAATAAGACTGATTTTTGTTTGTTGATATAACACCCTGCTATTTTGTTGAATTGGTGACCACTTCTTGTTGTTATATGCCATCGACTTGCCGGCGACTCATAGCAACCCTATATCCAACAGCTCTAAACCCTGCTCTATCCTGTACCAACCTGTCTCTGACACACCCACCATGATTACCCCAGTCACTGAATCAATCCATCTCATAGAGGGTCTTCCTCTCCTGTGCTGTCTCTCCATCCTCCCAAGCATGATGTCCTTCTCCAAGGACTGATTCCTCCTTACAACATGTCCAAAGTATATCAACGAAGCCTGAGACTCCTTGCCTCCAAGGAGCAGCCTGATTTAACACTCTCCTGGATGAATCTGATGTCATGTACTTATAACTTGTTAGTCAAATTTGTGTCTTCTAGGTTGCAACACCCCCATGATACATCTTCAAGGATATGTACATGTACAGCCAAGCA
>NW_006399870.1:4195107-4196367 GCF_000299155.1 Elephantulus edwardii
ATACACTGACAAAGAAGATTGATCAGAACTGGCTTTGACAAGCACTGTGGCATTTGGACGGGAACAAGCTGGGAGGAGGGTGGAGAGGGTGGTGCAACAATGAATGGGTGGAGGCCCAAAATCTCTGTAAATGTTTGTGAAAATTAACAAAATATAATTATAGAAAAAAAATTAAAAAAAAATGAAAAAAAAAATAAAGAAGTTGTGCTTTGATTGAAAGTTTACAGACCTAGTTCCATCATTCATTCAAGTTTTGTTATATAACATTAGTTACCATCCCTACTTCCCAACAGCACTCTTCGCACTTTCCCCCTGTGATTTTTTCATTTCATTTCCCTCTTTGTCTGATGAGATTTTTTTGTGAACAAATGTTTCCCTTTTGATCTTGATGACTGATTTTCTTAAGGAGTGAGTAATTGCCAGGTGTCATTGTACTCCTAAGCATGTCTATTGTTTGAATAAAAATTGAGCCACAAGGGTCAATTTAGTTTTAGGCTGAAGTATTACTACAAGTTATAGTCTCAAAAGTTCTGCCAGTCTCTAGTAAGTCAATAAGCCTGGCCACTTCAGTGATTTTGAATTTTGTTCTACACTTCTTTCCTCCTCTGTTGAGCATTCTGTACTGTGTCCCTTTTACAATGATCATCTATGGCATTTAGTCACCATGCATCTACTTCTTTTGGTCCTTCTTCTAGTGGCAGAAATTGAAGTTCTGTGGTCCTTTGCTGTAATTGTTCCTATGTGTCTTTGGTTTTCTTCACTCTTCTTTGTTTGGAAGCTGGAACAAATATATATAGCACCTTTGGTGGCTACTCTCAAGCTTGTTAGGCCCTGTCACTACTCACAAAGATAGGATGTAGCCACATTGTTTTTGTGGACTATGTTATACAAATTGACCTTGGTTTCCCTCCTGGCTATGGTCCCAAGGCTCCAGGACCAGCAATTAATTCCCTAAAAGTGTTTGTCTGTGATTAAGAGGTTTACATAACTTTGCCACCTCTTGCTTCTACTATATACATGGATATTTTTACAGTTAAATATGTATGTTAAGTGTTCAAGTTGACCACAACTCATAAAAACTCTATGAAGAACAGGCCTGAATGGTTCAAGATCCTACACTATCCTTGTGATCTCTGATATTCTTTCTTTAAATTAATTTTAGTGAAAGTTTACAGAGACTTAGGATTTCCAGTCATTCATTCTTGCACTTTCTCCCTGCCCATCCCCTCACCCCACCACCCACCCCATTCACTCTTCTCC
>NW_006399870.1:4196683-4209305 GCF_000299155.1 Elephantulus edwardii
TGATGTCAGTCCCATTTTACAACAGTGGCCCTATGCAATATTTGTCCTTTTGTGACTGAGATATTTCACTCAGCATAATGTCCTCCAGGGTCATCCATTTTGCATAATATTTCATGAGTTCCTTCTTTTTCAATGCTGCATAGTATTCCATTGTGTGACTATACAAGAGCTTCTCTATCCCTTTGTTTGTTGATGGGCACTTGGGTTGTTTCCAGCTCCTTGGCTTTTGGAACAAAGCTACAATAAACATGGGTGTGCATATATCTGCTTGGGTGGTGGTTATGGTTTCTTTAGGGTAAACTCCCCAGTAGTGGAATTGCTAGGTCAAATGATATATCTATTTCCAACTTTTTGAGAAAGTGTCATATTGCCTTCCATAGTGGTTGCACCATTTTACACTCCCACCAACAGTGAATAAGGGTTCCATTTTCTCCACAACCTCGCCAGCATTTGATGTTTGCTGTTCTGTTAAATTTTGCTATTCTTACTGGGGTGAGATGGTATCTCACAGTGGTTTTTATTCGCATCTCTCTTAGAGCTAGAGCTTTTGAACATGTCTTCATGTGTTTGTGTGTTATCTGAATGTCTTCTTTGGTGAAGTGTCTGTTCATCATATCCTGTGCCCATTTTTTCAATTGGGTTATTTACGTCTAACTTGTTCTGGTACTTGAGTATTATATAAATCCTAGATATAATTCTCTTGTTAGATGTGTCATTACCAAATATTTTTTTCCCAATCTGTGACATCCCTTTTTACCCTGTTGGAGAAGTTTTTGGATGTTCATAGGGATTTAATTCTTAGAAGGTCCCATTCATTTATTTTTTTAAATTTATTTTAATGAACATTTACAGAGATTTTTTTCTTTCCATTCATTCATTGTTGCCTTTTTCTCCCTGCACACCCTTCCCCCCTAGTTTGCTCTTCTCTTTGAAAAGTAAAATTCCTTCTTTGGTATAAAATCCCTCCCCCACCCCACCCCTCACACCCATAGTGCCACTGTTGTAGAACGAGACTGATGTCAGGGTTGGGATAAGACTGAAAAAAAAACCCACCAGATAAATTTTGTATATAGTACATTGAAACAGATGAAGGAGAGAACAGTTTAAAAGCCACTCATCTATTTTATCCTCTCCTGGATGTAGATTTTCCAGGATGCTTAGAAGACTGTTTATGTTGTGGATTAGGACTTCTAGAGTTCTCCCAAGCCTTTCTTTAATGAAATGTATAGTCCTTGGTTTTAGTCCTAGGTCTATTGTCCATCTTGAGTTGATTTTTGTGTATGGAGTGAGGTGTCTATCTTGTTTGAGTTTTCTGCAGATAGTTTTCCAATTTTGCCACCACCATTTGTTAAAAAGGCTGTCATTTCCCCACTTAACTGATTCCATCTCCTTGTCAAAAATCAGTTGACCATAGGTAGATGGGCTGAATTCTCAGTTCTATTCCATTGATCTATGTGTCTGTCATTGTAACAGTACCATGCTGTCTTGACCACCACAGCAGTGTAGTAGGATTTGAAATCAGGGAGTGAGATGCCACCTACTTGTTTCTCTTTTTAAGGAGTCTTTTGCTTATTTGGAACCTCTTTCCATTCCAAGATTGGTGTTGTATTGTTGGGACTGCACTGAACATGTAAATTGCCTTTGGTAGTATTGTCATTTTTCACAATATTGAGTCTTCCTCTCCATGAGCAAGGGACATTCTTCCACCTCTCCAGTTCTCTTTTTGTTTCTTATAATAATGTTTTGTAATTTTCTTTGAACACATCCTTTGTGCTTCTGGCTAGGTTTGTTGTTGTTATGTTCCGTCGAGTCACTTGTGACTCATAGCGACCCTATGTACAACAGCTGTAAACTCTTCTCTGTCCTGTGCCAATCTCATTGTCTCCGACACACTTATCCCGATTGCCCTAGTCACCGAATCAATCCACCTCCCAGAGGGCCTTTCCCTCCTGTGCCTGTCCTCCACCCTCCCAAGCATAATGTCTTTCTCCAAGGACCAGTTTCTCCTTGACCAAAGTATGTCAGACAAAGCCTCAGAATCCTTGCTTCCAAGGAGTTTAACCCTCTCCAGGATGAATCTGTTTGTTTTCTTAGCAGTTCATGGTACCCTCAACACTCTTCTCCAACACAAAAGCTCAAAAGCATCAATTCTCTTTCTATCCTCCCTGGCGATTGCAAAGACCATGGACTGTACCAGATGCACCTTAGTCTCCAGAGACACACTGTTGCTCTTCAGTACTTTGGAAAGGTCCCTGACAGCAGACTTTCCCATCCCAATACGTCTTAATTTCCTGGTGCATGGTTAGGTTTACTCCTAGGTATTTAATCTTGGGATTAGCTACTGTGAAAGGCATTCTTTTTCCCAGCTCGAGTTCTGTATTCTCTTTGTTACTGTAGAGAATTCCAATTGATTTTTTTTTATGTTGATCTTGTATCCTTCCACTTTGCTAAATTGGTCAACTACGTCCAGTAGCTTTCTTGCTGAGTCTTTAGGGTTTTCTAAGTATACTATCATATCATCTGCATAGATGCCAATTTGGACACCTCTTATTTCCTTCTCTTGACTAATTGCTATCCCTAAGACTTCCAATACAATATTGACTAGGAGAGGTGTTAGTGGGCATCCGTGCCTAGTTTCTGTTCTCAAGGGGAATGCCTTTAATCTCTCTCCATTGAAAACAATGTTGGCTCCTGGGTTTACATATATACTTTTTACTCTGTTGAAGAAATTTCCCTCTATTCCTATTCTGTTGAGTATTTTAATCAGGAAAGGGTGTTGCCTTTTGTCAAAGGCCTTTTCTGCATCAATTGATAGGAACATGTGGTTCTTGTTCTTTGCTTTGTTAATGTGATGAAATACATTAATTGTTTTTTTTGTTGAACCATACTTGCATACATGTTATGAATCTCACTTGGTTATGGTGAATTATTTTTTTTTTATGTATCATTGGATTCTATTGGCCAGAATTTTATTCAGGATTTTTGCATCTATGTTCATGAGAGATACTGGCTTAGAGTTTTCTGTTTGGGTAATATCTTTACCTGGTTTGCTTATGAAAGATATGTTTGCTTTATAGAATGAGTCTGGGAGAATACCATCTTTTTCTATTTTCTGAAATAGTTTATGTAGGATTGGTGAAAGTTCTTCTGAGAATGTTTCATAAAATTCACTGTAAAGCCCTCTGATCCGGGACTTTTTTTGGCTGGAAGTTGTTTTATTATTTTTTCAATTTCATCTTTTGTAATGGGTCTGTTCAGGTGTTCCATTTTGGTTGGTGTCACTTTAAGTAGGTTGTTCATTTCTAAGTATTTTTCCATTTCCTCTAGGTTTTCATAGTTCTTTCAGTATAATTTTTCATAATATTCCAGTGTTAGCCTTTTTATTTTAGTTGGCTCTGTTGTGACATTGCCCACTTCATCTCTTATTCAGATTATTTGTGTCTTTTTCTTCTTTTCTTTTGTTAGTTTTGTTAGAAGTTTGTTGATTTTATTGACATTTTCAAAGAACCAACTCCTTGTTTTGTTGATGGTTTCAATTGTTTTTCTGTGTTCTGTTTCATTTATTTCTACACGAATTTTTATAATTTCGGTTTTTTAGGGGGTGTCAGGTTTTCTTGCTGTTCTTTTTCTATTTATTGGAGATTTTGGGTTAGAGAGTCAATGGTCTTTATTCCCTGCCTTTTGATATGCTTTCTTATTTTTATTAATTCATGTCTGATTACTGCTTTGGCTGCTTTTATCTGTTTTCCAGATAAGTGGTGTTTTCATTGTCATTTGTTTCAAGAAACTTTTTTATCTCATTTTTTATTTCTTCTAGTACCCAATCATGTTCAAGCAAGGTGTTGTTCAGCTTCCAAATGTATGTTTTTTTCTCCTTTATCCTCTTGTTAATTTCTAATTTTGTAGCATTGTGGTCTGAGAAAATGCTTTGTACTATTTTGGTTTTTTTTTTAAATTATGATCTATTCTGGAGCATATTCCATGCACATTGGAGAAGAAGGTATACTGTGTATTTTTGGAGTGCATTGTTGCTGTTATGTACCATCTAGTCACTTGCAACTCATAGCGACCCTATGTACAAGAGCCTTAAACGCCGTTCTATCCTGTGCCAACCTCGCCATCTCAAACACACTCATTCCTGCCTCCCTGATCACAGAATAGATCCATCTTATAGAGGGTCTTCCTCTCCTGTGCTGTCTCTTCCACTCTCCCAAACATGATGTTCCTCTCCAAGGACCAGTCCCTCCTTGCAACATGCCCAAAGTATGTTAGATGAAGCTTCAGAATCCTTGACTCCAAGAAGCATTCCAGCTCCACCCTCTCCAGGACAAACCTAGCAGTCCATTGTATATCCACTCCAACAAAGTGCAGAAATTATCGAACAATATAATTAATATCACATACAAGCAAGATTCTTCTGAAAATCATCCAAAAACATTTGGAGCAATACTTCAACAGAGAACTGCCAGATGTGCACGCTGGATTTAGAAGAGGTCATGGTACCAGGGATATTATAGCTAATGTTAGATGAATCTTGGCAGAAAGCAGAGAATACCAGAAGAATGTAGATCTGTGCTTCATTGACTATGCAAAGGTTTTTGACTGTGTGGTCACAACAAGCTATGGCTAACTCTGAGAAGAATGGGAATCCAAGAACATTTATTTCATTGTGCTAATGTGAAACCTACACTTGGAACAAGAGGCAGTAATCAGAACAGAGCAGGGAGACACTACATGGTTCAAAATCAAGAAGAGGGTTTGTCAGGGATGTATTTTGTCTCCATACCTTTTTAATCTGTATGCAGAAGAGATCATCCGAGACGCTGGGCTGTACGAGGAGGAATGTGACATCAGGATTGGTGGAAGAGTCATCAACAACCTGCATTATGTGGATGACATAACCCTGCTTGCTGAAATTGAGGAGGATCTGAAGCATTTGCTACAGAAAGTCAAGGACTGCAGATTTCAATATGGATTGAAGCTCAACATCAAGAAAACAAAGATTCTCACCACTGGGCCAATTGGCAGCCTCAGTATGGATGGTGAAGAGATTGAGATAGTTAATAGTTTTTGTTTAATTCGTTCCACAGTCCACACTCTTGGTAACAGCAGCCAGGAAATCAAGAGACGAATTGCATTGGGAAAGTGAGCTGTGAGGGACCTCTCAAGAGTACTGAAGAGCAATGACATCAGGCTGGAGACTAGGGTTCCCCTGACGTGCTATGCATCAGAGTGTTGGACAGTGAATAGGGATGATAGAAAGGAGTGCATTAGCCTATAAATATTTATGAGCTCGCTTTGGTTTATTGTGTGTTTTAATTCTTGAGCATCTTTGTTGAGTGTTTTTCTGGTAGTTCTATCTTTTCTTGAGAGTGGTGTATTGAAGTCTCCAACTATATAATAGTGTTGTCTATTTCCTTTTTCAGTTTTGTTAATGTTTGTTTTATATATTTTTCAGGTCTTTCATTTGGTACATAGATACTTATTATTGTTATGCCCTCTTTTGACCCTTTAATCATTATGTAGTGAGCTTCCTTGCCCTTTGTGATGGTTTTGTATTGAAATTTATTTTGTTGGAGATTAATATAGCTATTCCTCCTTTTTTTCTGGTTGCATTTTGCTTGGCATATTTTTTCCCATCCTTCTATTTTTAGTCTTTATCTTCATTTTTCAGGTGTGTCTATTGATGGATTTTGGTTTTTTTAAATCCAATCTGCTAGTCTTCTTCTCTTCAGTGATGCATTCAAACCATTCACATTCAGTGTGATTATTGAAAGGCAGGATTTTATTGCTATCATTTTGTTGAGTTATTTTTGTTGTTGTTGCTAGTTACTTTGGTCCATAATGCTTTCTGTGGTACCTCTTTAAGAAGGACATCTCGTAGTGTTTCCTGCAATTCTGGTCTTGTTTTTACAAACTCCCTGAGGTTCTGTTTTTCTGGGAATATCTTGATCTTTCCTACATATTTGATGGATAATTTTGCTAGGCGCAGTATTCTTGGTTGACCGTTGTTTTCTTTGAATGTTTGATATATGTCCTTCCACTCTCTTCTTGTTTGCATGTTTTCTGCTGAGAAGTTGGCACTTAATCTTATCTGCTCTCCCTTATAGGTTACTCCTTGTTTTTTCCCTCACTGCTTTCAGGATTCTCTTCTTATCTTTGTTCTGGCAAATTTAACTATGATATGCCTTGGTGGTTTTCTTTTGGGGACTATTTTATATGATGTTTACTCAGCTTCTTGAAAATATATTCTCTCATTCTTCATTATGCCTGGGAAGTTTTCCTCTAGTAATTCTTCCACAACTTTTTCAGTGCCTTTACTTGCTTCTTCCTATTCTGGGATTCCAGTTATGCACATGTTATTTCTCTTGATGGTGCCCCACATTATTTTTAGGTTTTCTTCTTTTCCCTTTCTTTTTTTTTTCTCTAACATATCAGTGGTGACAATTCTATCTTTTATTTCACTGGTTCTGTGTTCCACCTCTTCAGCTCTGTTCATGTGTGCCTACATCATGTTGACAGTATATGAAACATTGGTCCTCATATTTTGAATAGTGGTTTCTTGTTTTTCTAGTGCTAGTTTTATCTGCATTGTTCTGGATTGTTTTTGGTGTTGTTTTTTTTTTTGTGGGTTTTTTTTTTTAGATCCTCCTGGTTTTTGCTTGTTGTATTCTGTAATTCTTCAAGTTTGTCTTTCATCCATTGAAAATATTCAATCCTTGTTCTGTGTCAGAAAGTTCCATCAGACTTTCTGACTTCAGGAAATCCATTCATACTGTGTCACTCTTTGGGAGTGACATCTTGCTTTGTGCTTGTGTAGTGTGTGAGATAGCTTGCTTTCTTCAAGACATTGATATATTCTTGATCTGAAGACAATGCTCTAGAAATCATTTGGGCAGCTAGCCCACTTGTGGTTTTTGGGGTTTTTTTCTGAACTTTTGACTCAAGGGAAAGGCCAGTTCAGAGCCTGTGAGAGCAGCCTCTAATAGGTAAGTGAGATCAAGGTGCTCTATATTAAAGGTAAGTTGATTGACTAGACATGTAGGAAAAGGTGTGGAGCCAAATGGGGTGGGGCAAGCACTTTGGTGGGGCCACCACAAGGGTAGATCAACCACTTGGGGGACCTCACTCAAACCCCAGCTGTCTGGGTATGCTCACAATTGGATCCCTACTCAAAATCCAGCCATCCGTCTCTCACCTAGTGGTTTTCACTCAGCGGTCCCTGTCCTTTGGCACTTACCCAGGTGCCCTTGCACAGTGGCCCCTGCCCAAGCAGGTTCCTGAGTCCAGTGGGACCTGAGAAGACTCAGTCAAATTCCTACCAACCCACTTGCCACTGGCCGGTCTGTGGTGTCTCCAAAAGTTTAGTCAAATTCCCACTGGCCTGCTCGTTCCTAGGGAATTGGCTTGGCCCAAAATATCTCAGCCAAATTCCCATGAGTGGGTTCACCCTTGGGTGCTTTCCCAGACAATTGACAGTGTCCAAGAAAACCCAGGCAGGATCCAACTGGCTTTCCCTATTGTGGATGGTTGGTGGAGGCACAGAAAAATTCAGTCAAATTCCAACAGACCCACTGGGTCTAAGTGGGGTATAAGAGAACTCAGCCAGTATCTACCAACCTTTCTCCTACCAGCTCAGTCCCACAGCAGCTCAGCTGGTGGCTTCCGGCCAGGGTCTGGCCTGTGGTCCGAACCTCATTGCGGCTTTGTGTTCCTGTATCTCTGAAAACGTTCTGATTCACATTCCTATTGTCCATGTCAAGCAACAGACCCATTGGGGATTAGTGGGGCTTAAGAGAATTCAGCCAATTTCCCCTCTAACCTTTCTCTTGTTTGATGAGTCCCACAGCAGCTCAGCTAGCAGCTTCTAGCTTTGACCATGTCCATGGTGAGACCCACCATGCCACACTGTAAGCCAAGTCTTTATGTTCCTGTAGCTCCGAAACAAAATTGTTCCAACAAAAGTTCTCATTCACAATCCTACTGTCCACATTGCACCATGTTGGTTGGCCTCTGTGCCATGTGAAGGACTCTCTAGTTGCTCTGGGGAGCCACTGGGGACATGGGGCATGGGGTTAGGGCACCACCAGGGGTCCAATGCTGGGATGGGCACCAGCGAGGGTGTGGGATGGGGCAGGCACCACAGGGGGCATGGGGGTGGGCTGCCACTGGAGGCAGGGCTGGCGGTCCATTCACAGATGTCAAGCTCCCAAGTCACCCATCCTAAGCCCATCAGACTGCTTGAGTCATTCTCCGCCAGTGTCACTCTCTCTGCCCTCATTGCTCTCTGATCTCTGATATTCTTGAGCTCATTGTTAATGTTGACGTGTCAGTCCATCTTAATGAGAGTCATACGCGTGTAGAAGTACTGTTTGACAAACCCATACATGGTTGTTTCACCTAAGGTTTGAGTGGGCAATGCCTGCCTCCTGTACACCTACATAGTTTGGCGGAAGAATGCCCATGTTCTCATCTGGCCCTTTCTACTGGCAGTGGAGTAATAATCTTTGCCATATGCAAACTCCAGTGTTTTTCATTCTGCTCCTATTTTTCATACTAAACACAGGAAAAAAGCAAACAACCCCAAAGCAGCTACCTTGGCTGTCTTCCAAGAAAAGACAAGACTTCTGTTTGGAGCAGCTCAAAGATACACAGAACTTTTTGAAGAAGTTCAGGAAGCAGAGCTGCATAACTTCAACAGTACTTATTGGCTAGAGTAAGCAGTATCCATCCTTGGTTGAGCCAATTGTCTGTAAACTCAGTGTTCTGAAGCCACTAATCATTTTCATTGCCTCCAACATCCCTCACTTCACCAATTCTTTGATTTATTACGGTTATGGTAATCATGATTTTACATAGCAAACAAATGGAAAGCATTAATTACTACTCTTAAAACCACCAATTACATGCTAACCTGTTTGTTATTGTTGTTAGGTGCCATTGAGTCAACTACAAATCACAGTGGCCCTATGAACTACGACCAGCAGTTCAAAATCTTGCCCTATCTTGCACCGTCCTTATGATCTCCACAATGCTCAAGCCCACTGTTAAAGTCATTGTGCCAAACTAACTTGCTAAGATGCTTCTTTCTCATTGACCCTTCTACCTTTCCTAGCATGATGTCTTTTTTTGAAGAGCTCATTGCTCCTGATTACACAACCAGTGTGAAAAAAAAGGCTCATCATCTTTACCACTAAGAGGCACCCTGATTGCACTTCCTCCACTACAAACTTATTGGTTCTTTTGGTAGTCCATATTACCTTCAATGGTCTTTTTCAATACCACAAATCAAAGACGTTAGTCTTTCTCATTAATTGCCAACTTTGAGATGCTTAAGAAACAATTGAAAATACCATCACATGGGGTAGTTTCACTTTAGTCTTTAAACTAGCATCCCTGCTATGTGTGTGAACATAATTGTGTAAATGGTAGATTGTACAGCAGTAACATATAGCTTGTTTTTAGGTGCCATCGAGTCAAGTATAACTATAATGTCCAATGAACAACAGATCTGAACTCTGTCCTATCTTGTGCCTTCCTCACAATCTCTGACACACATGTGGCCATTGCTGCAGTCACTGTATTATTCCATGTAGTTGAAAGTCTTTCTTTCTTTTGCCATCCTTCTACCTTCCCAAGCATAGTTACCCTCTCAAAGAAATAACTTCTAACAACATGCCCAAAGTATGTGAGACAAAGCTTTATCATCTTTGCCTCCAAGGAACATTCTGGCAGTACTTTTTCTAAGAGATATATGTTTGTTCTTTTGGAAGTCCATAGATTTTTTTTTTCAGTACTCTTCAACACCGCAGTTCAAAGGTATCAATTCTTCTTCTGTCATCCTTATTCATTGTCCAGTTTTCAGATGCATAGCAAGCAACTGAGAAGACCATTGCCAGAATCAGGCACACCTTGGTCCTTAAACTAACATCATTTTTCCTTGATAATTTTCAGAGGTCCCTGATTTTGCACTTTCCTGGTACATTAAATCTTTTGAATTCATGACTGCTGGTACCAAATGTATTGATTATATATCCAAGTAAGCTGACATTCAACTTCATTTACTGCTTAGATAATATTACTCACTTTTCCTCTTCCAATTAAAAAAATGATATTTGAGGGGATGATTGTATGAAACACAAAGTGAATGAAGGAATGTGTGGAAACCAATGTCTATATATAAAAAAGTATATTAATTTTGTATGGAAACAAATATAAAGTTAAAAAATTTATTAAAAATGTAAAAAGTAAAGATATTATTTCTGTCTTATTTTAAGGACTGTAGGTGACCTAGAGCATAAATATTGACACATTAAGCATTAGTGACCTGAGATGGTGTGATATAGGACATTTTGAATCATACAGTCATATGACCTACTATTCCAGAAATGAAAAAGTCAGGAATAATGGAGTTTCATTAATAGTAAAAAAGATCATTTCTAGATCAATTCTGAAATATAATGCTGTTAGTGACAGAATACTATCCATCCACATATAAGGAAGAACTGTCAATATGACTATCCTTCAAATATATACACCAACAACTAAAGCTAAAGAAAAGGAAATTGAAGATTTCTACCAATTTTTGAAGTCTAAAATAAATTTAAAATGGAACTAAGATTCATTAATAATAGTTGGTGACTGGAATGCGAAAGTCAGGAATAAGGAAGAAGGACAAGAAGTAATTGGAAAATATGATCTTGGTGACAGAAATGAGACTGGAGATAATGCCAGTGATTTATTTAGAGAACTTATCTTTTCTGAAAAACACAAATGGTGACTATATACATGGATCTTACTTAACAGACTGCACAAGAATCACATCGATTACATGTGTGGAAAGAGAATCATTGAAGGAGCTCAAAATCAGCTGTGAAAACCAGGCCAGATGCTGACCATGGAACAAACCATGAAACGTTGAAGTTCAACTTAAAGCTAAAGAAAATGAAAATAAATCCACAAGAACCAAAATACAATCTTGAGTCTATTCAACCTGAATTTAAAAACCATCTCAAAAACAGGTTTGGAGCATTGAATGAAGACCAGAGGAGTCATGGGATGATATCAAGGATATCCACCATGAATAAAGCAAAAAGTAATTGCAACGACAAAGGAAAGAGAAAATACAAAAATAGTTATCAGAAGAAACTCCAAGTATTGTACTAGAATGCTGAGAAGCCAAAACAATGGGAAGAAATGGGGACATTAAATAGATGAACAGAAGATTTCAAAGGGCAGCTTGACAAAGCAAAGTATTACAGTGAAATATGCTGGTGTCAGAAAATAAAAAGAGAAGAACTCGCTCAGTATTGATCAAGCTGAAGGAACTGAAGAACAAATTCAAACCTAGAGGTACAATACCGAAAGATGCTCTGCACAAACTCTTGAGTGATTCAGGAGCCAATAAAAGAAAATGGAAGGAATACATGGAGTCACTGTGCCACAGAACTGGCTGACATAGAACCATTTCAGGATGTAGCTCAGGATCAAGAATCAATGATAAAGGAAGAAGTTCAAAAGCTGTTCTGAAAGAATTGGCAAAAAAATAAGGCCCAAGAATCGATGGAATACCAATTGACATATTGCAAGAAACAGATGCAACACTACACGTGTTCACCAGATTGTACCAGGAAATCTGGAGGACAGCAATCTGGCCTACTGCCTGGAAAATATCTGTATGGATTCCCACTCTGGAAAAAAAATGAACCAGCAGTACATAAAAGTTACATCTGGTGTGAAAACAATGTACATAAACTTTAGAAACTTTGTAAATAAACTAGTATTTTTTTAAAAAGTCACTAAAGGAAAAAAGTTATTTAACAATATCGCTAATATATGCAAGCAAAATCTTGCTGGAGATTATAAAAAAATGACTGAACAGTATATCAACAAAGAATTGCCATAAATAAAAGCTAGGTTTAAAAGAGACTGTGACACTACTAATATTATATGGAGCTTGGCTGAAAGCAGAGTACCAGAAGAATGTCTATTTGTGTTTATCAGCTATGCAAAGACATTTGACTGTGTGTATCACAAAAATTTGTGGCTGACATTGAGAAAAATAGGGATTCCAGAACGCTTGGCTGTGCTAATACAAAACCTGTACCTAGACTAAAAAGCCGTTGTAATAGAACATGGTTCAGTTTTGTATCCCTTCTTCATATCTTTTTCCAGTCTATCTGCTGAAGAGATCATTTGAAAGGCTGGCCTTTAGGAAGAATAATGTGGCATCAGGTTAAGAGGAAGACTCTTCAACAACCTACACCATAAAGATGATGTAACCTTGCTCACCAAAACTGAGGACTTGAAGCATTTGCTGCAGAAGATCAAAGAATGTAGCCTTCAATGTGGATTGCACCTCAATAGCAAGAAAACAAAAATCTTCACCACCAGGCCCATAGAGAGCATAAGGATAGAGAAATGATTGAAGTTGTGAAATATTTTGTCTTACTTGGATCCATAATTATCACCCTTGACATTGTTGTTGTTGTTGTTGTTATGTGCCGTCGAGTCGCCTGCGACTCACAGCGACCCTATGTACAACAGCCCTAAACTCCGCTCTGTCCTGTGCCAATCGCACTGTCTCCGACACTCCAATCCCAATTATCCCAGTCACTGAATC
>NW_006399870.1:4213540-4229236 GCF_000299155.1 Elephantulus edwardii
AGCACTGGTGTCTCTCTGGAGACTAAGGTGCATCTGATACAGGCTTTGGTTTTTGCTATCACTTGCTATGCACCAGAGAGTTGGACTAAGGAGGATAGAAGGAGAATTGATGCCTTTGAGCTGTGGTGCTGGAGAAGAGTATTGAGGGTAACATGGACTGCTAGAAAACAAACAGATTCATCCTGGAAAGAGTCAAACCAGGCAGCTCCTTGGAGGCAAAGATTCTGAGACTCTGTCTAACACACTTTGGACACATTGTAAGAAGGGACCGGTCCTTGGAGAGGGACATCATGCTTGGTAGGGTGGAGGGACAGTGCAGGAGGGGAAGGCCCTCTGTGAGGTGGATTATTTCAATGACTGGGGTAATTGGGATGAGTGTATCAGACATGGTGAGACTGGCACAGGACAGAGCAGAGTTCAGGACTCTTTTACATAGGGTCGCTATGAGTTGCAAGTGACTCGATGGCACATAACAACAGTATGTACTATTGAGTTGGAATGGACTCATAACTGACTCTGTAGAGGGTTCTCAGAGGCAGGTTAGTCAAAGAGTTAATAATTTGTGCTATCCAGGAATTGTTAATTTTTTGAAGTGGTTGTCTTTAAGATAAAGTTAAATTTTTCATTATGACCTACAAAAAAAGTCATGCTAAAGATAAAAAAAGAACAGTCCTATAGTCACAAACATCTTGACTTTAACATTCTCATATAAACCTTTAAAAATCTAGTTACACTGAATTATTTGTAATTCTTCCTTTAACCCTTGCTTCTTTGTCATATTGATGACCTGTATGTTGTGATACTGGAACCTATGCCAAATACCAGCAGGTTCACCTACCTAAACAGGTTTTAGTGTGTTTCCAAACTAAAAGACTAGGAAGAAAGGTCTGGCTATTTATTTCTGAAAGTTTGCCAATGAAAATCCTGCAGATTGATTACAGAGTACTGTTTGAAACTTTGACTAAATTATTTGTGGTCCTTAAGACAAATTGGATTGTGAAAGTCTGCTGTCAGGGACCTCTCCAGAGAGCTGAACTGCAAAGATGTCAGTTCAGAGACTAAAGCACACCTAATTCAGGTCTTTGTAATTACATGCTATGAATCAGAAAGATGGACAAGGAATAAGGATGACAGAACTGATGCCTTTGATATGTGGCTCTGGAGAAGAATATTGAACATACCATGGACTGTCAAGAAAATGAACAAGTCTATTCTGGAGAGGGTGAAACAAATCAGCTTTCTGGAAGCAAAGATTTTGAAGCTCCATCTGACATACTTTGGGTGTGTTGCCGAGGACCATTCCTTGGCGAAGGACATCATGCGTGGAAGGGTAGAGAGACAACACAGAAGAGGAAGACCGTGGATGAGATAGTTTGACCCAGTGACTAGGATAGTAGGGACAAGTGTACCAGAGACAGTGAGACTGGGTCAGGATAAGACAGAGTTCAGAGCTATTGAGCATAGAGTTGCTATGAATCGCAGGTGACTTGATGGCATATAACAGCAATAACAACATATATTAAACTTGCTTTATGAAAATGAGGAGGACTTGAAGCATTTTATGCAGAAGGTTAAGCATTGCAGTCTTCAATTGCATCTCGACATCAAGAAAACAAAAATACTTGCCGCTGGATATATAGACAAACTCATGATAGATGGAGAAAAGATTGAGATTGTAAATGACTTCATCTTACTTGGATCCACAATGAATACACTTGGTTCCAGCAGTCAGGATATCTAGAGATGTATTGCACTGGGGAAATCTGCAGACAGGGACCTCTCCAAATTATTAAAGAGCAATGATATCAGTTTGAGGACTAAGCTGTGCTGGAATCAGGCTATGGTCTTTTCAGTCACTTGCTATGTATCAGAGACCTGAGCAATGACTAAGGATGACAGAATAAGAATTGATATCTTTGTGCTGTGATGGTGGAGAAAAGAACTAAACATCACATGGACTGGCAGAAGAACAAATAGATATGATTTGGAAAAGGTATAGCCAAAGTGATTAGAGGCAAAGATGATGAAGCTTTGGAATGGTAGAGGCACAGAGAGGGAGAGGAATATCCTCCATCAGGTGGCTGATATAGTGACTGCAGCAATGGGTTTGAGTGTGCCAGAGATTGTGTGGATGTTTCAGATCTGTTATCATAGGGCCACTATAAATCATACTCAACTTGATGGCACCTGACAACAACAAAATATCTGAGAAACTTCTGATAGTTAAAATGTTAAACAGCTACACTGCCAAATCAGAGGTATGGGGTTTGAATCCATCTGCTGCTCTGTGAGAGAAAGATGGGCAATTTCTTCCTGTGCAATTTACAGCCTCTGTAAACCTGCTGAAGGGTCAACTATGAGTCCGTTCTGACTTGACGGTACCTAATACCAAAGTATCTCTAAAGGAGTTATGTGCTATAGTAGGAGGGAGTTGTACTGCCAACTCAGTGACAGGGAGATTGAATCCTCCAGCTGCTGATTTTCAGGAGAAAAGTAGGTCATCATCTCCAGTGCATTTTATGGTCACGGAAAATCCACTGGAGAGTCAGCTTGGAGTCAATTCAGATCTAACAACATCAAAATATTTGTTGTAAATCCCAAACCCTATGCCTATGATTATAATCTCATTTGGTAATAGGATTTTTTTTGTTATGTTAATGAAATATTACATATTAAAGGATTTGTATAATGTGTGTCTCTTTTGAGACAGAAGAGAATATACAAACAAATGAACAAGGAGAGATGGGAGAGAATTGATGCCAAGTGACAGTGTGATTTCTAAGGAATCAGGAAACAAGCTCAAGTGATAACCTTTCCCCAGAGGTGGAAAGTCTTCTATAATTGGGACCTTGAATTAGAATTTCTAGTCTCCTAAACTGTGAGAAAATAAATTTCTATTTGTTAAAGCTAGACATGTATATTTCTGTGATTGCAACACAAGATAAGTAAGACAGACATTATGTTTAGTAGTAGAGGACCAGCAAATGTGAAGGGAATCCTCAATGTGATGGACTGACATAGTGACCTCAACAATGGACTCAACCAGACCAAAGATCATGTTGAAAGTGCAAGGCTAGGTAATATTTTGTTCTGTTTTATATAAATTGGTTGCTATTAGATTATCATTCCTTTGTCAGTTTGCTGTATGATGATGGTTTGCAGGTTGCTATAATGCTCGAAGTTATGCCACCAGTTTTTCAAATACCATGAGGGTCATTCATGACAAACAGGTTGTGTCAGCAGTCTCACAAAAAGACAGACTAAAAGCAGGATTAGCCACCCCTCACTGTTCAGTCCTAGATGTGCCCACCAGTCTATGCTGGGAAATTTGGAACACATCTCCCTGAATGACTGCTTGGAAGAGATTCAAATTTGTTCCCATTCCCAAGAAAGATGATCCAACAGAATGTGCAAATTATCAAGCAGTATACTGGATATAACAAGCATGCAAAATATTGTTGAAAATAATAAAAAGCCAGCTATAACAGTACATAGATAGAGAACTGCCCAACATTCAAGCTAGATGTAGAAGATGCTATAGCACCAGGGATGTTAACTGCTAATGTCAGATAGATCCTGTCTGAAAGCAAAGACTATCAAAAGGATGTCTTTTTGTGCTTCATTGACTAAGCACCTGACTACATGGGTCACAACAAAATATGACTAACATTGAGAAGAACTAGAATCCCAGAATACTTAATTTTGCTCATGCAAAACCTGTACCTAGACGAAGAAGCTATTGTGTGAACAGAGTAAGGGAATACTACATAGTCTCAAATTAGGAAAGGTGTGTGTCAGAGTTGTATCTTTTCTCCATACCTATTTAATCTGTATGCTGAGAAAATGATCTAAGAAGCTGGATTCTGTGAAGAAGAATGTGGCATCAGGATTGCAGGAAGACTTAACAACTGAATAACCTATAGCATGCAGATGACACAACCTTGCTTGCTGAAAGTGAGAAGGACTTGAAGCACTTGCTGCAAAGATCAAAGGCTGCAGCTTTAAATATCGATTGCACCTCAACTTTAAGAAAACAAAAGTCCTTGCCACAGGACCAATAGGCACCATTGTGATAGACGGAAGAAAATTTGTAACTGTCAATGACTTCATCTTACTTGGAGATCAGGAGACATATTGTGCTGGGAAAGTCTGCCATCAAGGACTTCTCCAAATTATTATTGAGGAGCAGTGATATTTGAGAACAAAGCTGGGCCTGATTCAGACCACAGGTTTTCAATCACATGCTATGCATCTGAGAGCTGGACAATGAATAAGGATGATAGAAGAATTGCTACCTTTGAACTGTGTGTGTTGAAGAAGAGTACTGAATAGTCCATGGGCTGCCAAAAGAATATTCAGATATGTCTTGGAAAGGGTGAAACCAGGGTGCTCATTGGAGTAAAAATGATTAAACTTCATCTCACATACTTTGGGCATGTTTCTAGGAAAGATTATTCCTTAGAGAGGGACATCATGCTTGGGAAGGTGTAGAGTCAGTAAAAGAGGAGAAGAGCCTCAGCTAGGTGGATTGACACAGTGACTTTTGAAATAGGTTTGAGTGTGTCAGAGGTTATGAGGATGGCACAAGATAGGACAGAGTTCAGATCTGTTGTTCATGAGTTTGCTCTGAGTTGTACTCAAGTGGATGACACCTAACAAGAATAATATTGTTCATTACCTACCTGAGGAAGAAATAACAGACCTTCATTGTTCAGTACAGAGCCTGAAGAGGAGGCCTTCAGGTTTGAAGGCACTCAAAATGCAACTGCAGAAGAGCTACCTCCTTAAAGTAGAGTCTACTCTAATGGCATGGATTGGGTAAAACTTTCAACCAAGCAAAGTTTGCAGATGCAGCAAGACTCAAAATAAGGAGAAATAGGTGCAAAACACCCACTAATAATTAGAACCTAGAATGTACAAATTATGAACCTAGGAAAATTCCAAGTTATAAAAAATGAAAGGGAACACTCAAAGATAGACATGGTAGACATTAGTGAGCTGACATGGACTGGAAATAGCCATTTTTAATCAGGTAAAATATGATATACTATGTTGAGGATTAATAAATTCAAGAAGAAAGATGATGCTTTTATCATCAAAAGGGACATTTGAAGATCTATCCTACAGTGCTGTTAAAGATAGGATAATATCCATACACATATAAGGAAGATCCTTTAATACAACTGTTATTCAAATATTTGAACCAACCCCTGAAGCCAGAGATGAAGAAAGTGAGGATTTGTATCAATGTCTGCAGTCTGAAATTGATCAAACATGCAATCAAGATGCATTAATAGTAATTGGTGACTGGAATTCAAAAGTTGGAAACAAAGGAGAAGAACTAGGTGAAAACTCTTGTATTGGTGACAGAGGTAAGATCAGAGACTGAATGATAGAATTTTGTACAAGGATTTATTTCTTGCAAACAATTTTTAAAAAGAATATAAATTGAAGCTCACCTGATGGAATACACAGAAATCAAATTGGCTACCTCTGTGGAAAAAAGACACTGGAGAAGCTCAGTATCAGTTGTCAAAACAAAGCAAGGGATCTGTGGAACAGATTATCAATTACTTCTCCTCAAGTTGAAACTAAAATTTATGAAAATGAAAACAAATCCATAAAAATAAAAATACAACTTTGAATTTATAGCACCAGATTTAAAATCCATTTCAAGAATATATTTGATGCATTGAACACTAAAGACCAAAGAGCAGACAGGTTTTGGGATGACATCAAGGCTATCATTCATGAGGAAAGCAAAAGGTCATTTAAAAAACAAGAAGATGTGCTTTGTTGTTGTTATAAAGTGCCATCGAGATGACTGCGACTTGCAGCGACTCTATGTACAACATCTCTGAAACCTGCCCTATCCTGAGCCAGTCTCACCCTCACTGTCTCCAACACACCAATTCCCATTACCTCAGTTACTGTGTCAATCCATATCATCTTCCTTTCCTGTGCTGTCTTTCCACTCTTCCAAGCATGATGACCTTTTCCAAGGACTGGTCCCTACTGGCAACATGCACAAATTATGTCAGATGGAGCTTCAAAATACTTGCCTCTAAGAAGCAGTTTGATTTCACCCTCTCCAGGACAGACTTCACAACCTCTGACACACTTGAGCCCATTACTGCAGTTGCTCTGTCAATTCACCTGCTTGTAGGTCTTCCTCTCTTTCACCAACCCTCCACCTTTCCAAACTTGATGTCCCTCTCCAAGAAATAGCCTCTCATAGCAGCATACCCAAAGTATGCCTCCAAGGAGCACTCTGGCTACACCTTTTCCAAAACATATCTGTCTGTTGTTTTGCCAGTCCATTGTATGTTCAATACTCTTCTCCAGCACCACAACTCAAAGGCATTGATTCGTCTTCTCTCATCCCTAGTCACTATGTAGCTCTCTGATGCATGGCATGTAATTGTGAATGCCATGGCCTGAATCAGGCACATCTTAGTCTCTAGATTGACATTGTTGGTTTTAAGCACTCTGGAGTGTCTCTGACAACAAATTTTCCCATTGCAATTTGTCTTTTGATTTTATGACTGCTAGTACCAAGAAGGTCGACTGTGGATCCAAGGAAGCTTCAACTGTTAACATCTTCACTCTCTTTTTATATTCTTACTGTTGTTCTTTGTTTCATGTGTTCCCCATTTGCCTCCAGGTTTAACTGAATTTAAGAGTTAATTTTATGATTGTGAAATAAAAACTAAACAGGAAAGAAAGAAAAAAACCAAAATCTATGAGAAAAGAGACCTTGAAAAATGTCCTTGAGTGTAAGAAGCCAAAATAAAGAGAAGAAATGAAGGAAAATAACTGAAAAGAAGATTTCAAAGGACAACTTGAGAAGATAAAGCAATATATAGTAATAAAATATGCAGGGAGCTGAAGTTAAAAAATCAAAAGAGAACAAATATCTCAGTATTTCTTAAGCTGAAAGAACTGAAGAACAAACTCAAATCTCGGGTTGCAATATAGAAGGATTCTATGGGCAAAATTTTGAATGATGCAGGAAGCATCAAAATAAGAGGTAAGGAAAAGGCAAAGTCACAATAACAAAAAGAATTTCAAACATGGAACAATTTCAGGAAGTAGTACACATAATCAAGAACAAATATTAATGAAGGAAGACATCCAAGCTTCACTGAAAGTATTGGCAAAAAGAATAAGGTCCCAGAAATGGATGGTATACCAATAAGATGTTTCAACAGATTCAGTACTGTTCTCATAGAACTCCTTAAAATGCTAAAGAGAAAGGATATTAATTAAAAGACTTAAGAGTGCCTGATCCAACCATGTTATTTTGAATTGTTTCATATCCATCTGAAAGTTGGGCAATGGATAAGGAAGAGTGAAAAACTGAACTGATGCATTCTAAAAATTTTGTAGGGAGCTCTGGCTGGTTTAATAGGCAAAGGCATGCACCATTAACCCAAAGGCAATTCAAACCAGTTGCTCTGTGGGAGAAAGATGGACAATCTCGTCCCATGCATTTTGCAGCCTCTGGAAATCCACGAGAAAATCAGCTGAAGTCTGTTCTGACTCAACAGCACATAACAATACCAACAAGTGCTTCCCTGTTCTTGTTGTGTACTCTTGAGTTGAAATAGATCCATAGTTGAACTTCTGGTGAGTTTTCAGAGGAATTTCTTGAATCCTTCTCCTGCAGAACAGCTGGTGGATTGGAACCCACAGTCTTTCCATTAGCAACCAGACTAGAAACACTCCTGTTGTTGTTGTTGTTATGTGCTGTCGCATCGCTTGCGACTCATAGCAACCCTATGTACAACAGCCCTAAACTCTGCTTTGTCCTGTGCTAATCGCACTGTCTCCGAAACACCCATCCTGATTACCCCAGTCACTGAATCAATCCACCTCATAGAGGGTCTTCCCCTCCTGTGCTGTCCCTCCACCCTACCAAGCATGATGTCCCTCTCCAAGGACCGGTCCCTCCTTACAATGTGTCCAAAATATGTTAGATGGAGCCTCAGAATCCTTGCCTCCAAGGAGCAGCCGGTTTAACCCTTTCCAGGATGACTCTGTTTGTTTTCTAACAGTCCATGTTACCCTCAATACTCTTCTCCAGCACCACAGCTCAAAGGCATCAATTCTCCCTCTATCCTCCTTAGCTATTGTCCAACACTCTGATGCATAACAAGTGATTGCAAAAACCATGGCCTGTTTCAGATGCACCTTAGTCTCCAGAGTGATATCATTGCTCTTCAGTACTTTGGAGAGGTCCCTAACAGCAAACTTCCCCATCATAATACATCTTTTAATTTCCTGGCTACTCGTGCCAGGAATGTTTGCTGTGGAGCCAAGCAAACTAAAGTTGTTAGCAATCTCCGTCTCTTCACCATTCATCCTGATGCTGCCAATTGGTCCAGTGGTGAGAATCTTTGTCTTCTTGACATTGAGCTTCAATCTATATTGGAGGCTGCAATCCTTGACCCTCTGCAGCAGGTGCTTCAGATCCTCCTCAGTTTCAGCAAGCAAGGTGTGTCATCTGCATAATGTAGATTGTGCTGTTTAATGCCTGGATATTGGGGTCTACACATATATCTGTCTAGTTAATTTTTTTTATGTTACTTAAAATTTCCATGCCCTTGTTTATTCAGCTATCAATTTCTGATAATATCACACTGCTACTATCCATTTATATATTCCTCAGTGTCACTCTAGGGAATTCTAGTATCTCAATGGTAAGGAGTGGTGCTGCCAACTCAAAGGCATGTGATTTGAATCTACCAGCTGTTCTAAGGGAGAAAGATGGCAGTACCCTTCCTCTCCTCCCACTGGAGGAGTCAATTTTGAGTTAGTTCTTATTTGGTGGCGTATACCAACAACAATTTTTTTTAATTGCAAGTCGTACAAACCAGGAATCTTATGCTATCCTGATGATTCTTTTATTTCTTTTATAGTTTAATCCTGACTCAACTCTGTCAGGTACAATCCAAGGCATTTGGAATCCATCAGAAACAAAACTGGCAAAAAAAAATCTTCTAATGAAAGCTCTGGTGGCATAGGGATTTAAATCCACCAGCAATTCTGAGGGGAAAATATGGGTACTCTCCTGTGCAAATTACAATTTGTGAAACCCAATGGAAGGTCAGCAATGAATCCCTTCCAACATGATGGCAGTGAATTTGAGTTTTTTTAGTTTCTTCTCCCTTAAAGCTTTAATTTTGGTGAACACACGCAGACCATCAAACCCCAAACCCACTGATGTTCAGTAGGTTTTGATTCTTGGTGGTCCTCCATAGGTCTCTGAGGATGTAAATCTTTAGAGGAGGGTATTGCTCATCTCCCAGAGTGTTTGGTGGATCCAACCTGCTGACTTATCTATCCATCAGCAGCTCGATGCCAACAGGGCTCCTTAACTGAGTGCATGGATCCTGTGTACCTCAAATAAGGTTCCTATCAGCTTTCTTTTGTTAGGCTGTGCCCAGTGTTAACATTTGTATTCTTTTTCTTGCAACCTCTGTGTGAGTTTGCAGTGGTATTTATGCGGATGTATTCCTTTCAACTTGTATTTTTATATACCATGGTTTCTCTTTGCTTCCTTCCTTTCCTGTTTTCCACTAAAGTGTTACTACTTAGTAAACATGTCAGAACTTTATGTGAATATAAACACCTAAATTGATGTCATAGAGACAAATTTGCCTATAAATTAAGGAGCCTGGTAGCGTAGTGCATTGCGTGTTGGACTTCTAACTCAGCATTATTTGTGGTTCAAGTGTGCCAGAGTCTCCATGGGAGAAAGATGGGAAGTTTCCTCACTTAAATATTTACAGTCTTGGAAATCCAGTAGAGAGAGTTGCTGTGAGTTAGACTTGGTTCAACAGTTGTTGTTATGTGCTGTCGAGTTGCTTGTGACTCATAGCTACCCTATGTACAACCGTTTTAAGCCCTGCTCTACCTGTGGCAATCGCACTGCCTTGACACACCCATTCTGATTACCCCAGTCACTTAATCAATCCACCTCATAGACAGTCTTCTCCTCCTGTGCAGTCCTTCACCCTACCAAGCATGATGTCCCTCTCCAAGGACCTGTCCCTTCTTACAACGTGTCCAATGAATGTCAGACAAAGCCCAGAATCCTTGCCTCCAAGGAGCAGCCTGGCTTAACCCTTTCCAGGATGAATATGTTTGTTTTCTTAGCAGTCCATGTTACCCTCAATACTCTTCTCCAGCACCACAGCTCAAAGGCATCAATTCTCCTTCTATCCTCCCTAGTCATTGTCCAACTCTGAGACACATAGAAAGTGATTGCAAAGACCATGGCCTGTATCAGATGCACCTTAGTCTCCAGAGAGACACCATTGCTCTTCAGTACTTTGGAGAGGTCCCTAACAGCAAACTTTCCCATCATAATACATCTTTTAATTTCCTGGCTGCTGGTCCCAAGAGTGTTGGCTGTGGAGTCAAGTAAACTAAAGTTGTTAGCAATCTCAATCTCTTCACCATTCATCCTGATGCTGCCAATTAGTCCAGTGATGAAAATCTTTGTCTTCTTGACATTGAGCCTCAATCCATATTGAAGGCTGCAGTCCTTGACCCTCTGCAGCAAATGCTTCAGGTCCTCCTCAGTTTCACCAAGCAGGGTTGTGTCATCGGCATAACATAGATTGTTAATAGATTTTTCCACCAATCCTGATGCCACATTTCTCCTCATAGAGCCCAGCCTCCCGGATAATCTGTTCTGCATACAGGTTGAAAAGGTATGGAGATACGACACATCCCTGGCGTACACCCTTCCCAATTTTGAACCATGCAGTGTTTCCTTGCTCCGTTCTGACTATTGCCTATTGGCCCAAGTATAGGTTTTGCATTTGCATGATCAAGTGTTCTGGGATCCCCATTTTTCTCAGAGTCAGTCACAGTTTGTTATGACCCACACAGTCAAATGCCTTTGCATAATCAATGAAACACAGACATTCTTCTGGTATTCTCTGCTTTCAGCTAAGATCCATCTAACATTAGCTACAATATCCCTAGTACCACGACCCCTTCTAAACCCAGCCTGGACTTCTGGCAGTTCTCTGCTGATGTGCTGTTCCAGTCGTTTTTGGATAATCTTTAGTAGAATCTTGCTTGCATGTGAAATCAATGATATTGTTCTATAGTTTCCTCACTCTGTTGGTTCACTCTTCTTTGGAATGGGAACAAATATAGATCTCTTCCAGTCAGTTGGCCAACTGGTTGTTCTCCAGATTTCTTGGCACAATTAGGTGAGCACATCCAGGGCAGCATGTGTTAGTTGAAATACGTCAGTTTGTATACCATCTATTCCTGGGGCTTTATTTTTTGCTATTTCCTTCGAAGCAGCTTGAACTTCTTCCTTCATCACCACAGGCTCTTGCTCATATGCTATTTCTTCTGTGTCTACCAATTCCTTTTGATACAGTGACTGAGTATATTCTTTCCACCTTCTTTTAATACTTCCTGGATCATTAGCCTTGGTGGCACAATAATGCCACCGGAAGTACTTTCATGTTAATGGAAAGATTAGTGCTTCGAACTTACATGTGGGGTTTTTTTTGGAGAAAAGATATGGCAATAAGTTCCTGTAAAGATTTAGAGTCTAGGAAATCATATGGGACATTATTTTTTTATCCTATATCTATAACATTAAAAGATTGTTATGTATTTACTAGGGAACTTGGATGGCCTGCTGGACAAGGCATGGAGCTTTAGCAGGCCGTTCCATCAGCTTCTACATGGGAGAAAGATGGGCAGTCTTCTCCTGTGTGACTGAGAGTCTCTGGAAACCCACTAGAGGGTTACCTATGAGGCAGTTACAATGCTATGACACACAACAACAGCATTGTTTTAAACTGTGTGGGTCATTAAATATTATGGATAACATTGAGAAGAATTGGAATTCCCAGATTGTACTCATGCAGGACCTGCACATGAACCAAGAAGTGATTATTTGACTAGAACATGGTTTAAAAATCATAAAAAGTTTTATGTCAGGCTTGTATTCTTTTCACCTATTTAATCTATGTGTTGAGTCAATAATCTTAGAAGCTGAACTATATGAAGAAGAATGTTTTATCAAGATTGAAGGAACTTTGATTAGTAATCTGCAATATGCAGAGGACATATCCTTTTTCCTGAAAATGAAGAGAACTTGAAGTACTTACTGAAGGAGATAAAATTATGGCCTTCAGTATATGTTTCACTTCAATATAAAAACAAAGTAAAATCCTCACCACTGGGCCAATATGAAGCATTATGCTAAACAGAGCAAGATTGAAGTTGTCAAGGATTTAATTTAACTTTGATTTGCAATCAAAATCCAGGTCAAGAAATCAAAAGACATGTTGCTTGGAAAGTCTGCTATCATGAAACTCTTTAGTGTTGCAGAACCATGCTGGCATATTGAAGATTAAGGTGTGCCGCCTGATACAGGCCATGGTCTTTGCAATCACTTGTTATGCATCAGAGAGTTGGACAATGACTAGGGAGGATAGAAGGAGAATTGATGCCTTCGAGCTGTGGTGTGGGAGAAGAGTATTGAATGTACTATGGACTGCTAGGAAAACAAACAGATTCCTCCTGGAGAGGGTTAAATCAGGCTACTCCTTGGAGGTAAGGATTCTGGGGCTTCGTCTGACATACTTTGGACATGTTGTAAGGAGAGACAAGTCCTTGGAGAAGGACATCATGCTTGGTAGGGTGGAGGGACAGTGCAGGAGGGGAAGACCCTCTATGAGGTGGATTGATTCAGTGACTGGGATAATTGGGGTGGGTGTATCAGAGGCAGTGCGATTGGCACAGGATAGAGTAGGGTTTAGGGCTGTTGTACATAGGGTCGCTATGAGTCGCAAACGACTCGACGGCATGTAACAACAACAACAACAAAAAGTTCAAGGTATGGTAGTTTTCACTTGTTTTGTGAGTATATGAAAGACCATTAATAAAGATGACTGCAGAAGAATTGATGTCTTTGAATTGTGGAACTGGAGAAGAGTACTGAATATCCCACAGACTGCCAAAAAGAACAATCCGCCTTGGAGGAAGTGCAATCAGAATGCTCCTTAGAGGCAAGGATGGTGATACTTTGACTCACATGTTTTGGAATGTTATCAGGAAGGGTTAATCCTTGGAACATGACATCAGGCATGGAAAAGTAGAAAGCCATCAAAAGACAGGAAGATCTTCAATGAGATAAATTGAAGCAGTGATGACAGCAATGGACTTTTGTACAGGGTAGATTGTGGGAATGGCAAAGGACAGGCCAAGGTTTCTATCTGTTGTTCATAGTGTTGCTCTGAGCTTGAGGTACCTGGACTATACCAAATAGCAAACACAGCGTACAGGTCTAATAGTTTTAAAGTTGGGCAACACATCATTTACCCAGTTAATCGACCCTCTGATTAATCAGAATTCTTAAATGCTTATATACAAAATTATCTAGTATATTTAAACAACATTGTGTGGGGACAGCCATATCTGACCTTTATCACCTCTACAAAGGGGAACTATCCCCATCAACAACATCAACAAAACAAAACCAATTCCTATGAGGTCAGACATGTCCTTTATGCTCTTCTTTATACTCATCCCAACACCAATCTTACTGCTTTACAGGGTCTGAGAACTATTATGATAGCTCACAGACCACACAGAATCATATGAGGGAAGTTAAAAGGTTAAAAATTCAGGTTAGTAGTCGAAAACAATCACTCATTTAGGACAGCTCTGACATGTGCTCTTAGACACCTCAGCCTTAAGCCTCATCATGGATTTAGGCCAGTGTTATAAAGCTTAGTCCTGCCAATTTTGAGTCTGTCTTCTCCCCAGGCATTCAACAAACTTGGATAAAGTTTTTTAGCTCTGCTTTGCTGTGAGCTAGCAGTCCCAAAGTTCCCTCCATCTCACCTCAGATCTCTGGTTCTTTGATGCAGAGGCTAGGGCTGCTGCTCCCATAGGCCCTTATCTGACTAGCACAGGAACTTCTAGTCCAAAGAGCATGCTGTATTCTTCTGCTTCTTCTTCCCTGGTGGGCGAGATTCTCTAACTCTGCTGATAGATCCACTTAATTTAAGGCAGGGCTAACAAGTCTCTTGTGGATAGGCTAGCATTTCCTGTTAGCATAGTCGCCCCCTTCATTGCATGACAAAGTTACTCAGTAGTTAATAAAGCCATTTTGAACAATAAACCTTAACACCACAGTTAGCATTTGTGTAACTTTGCTAAGTAATTATAAGACAATCACAAAATCAGGGAAATTTCCTTACAAGAAATCTGAAGTTCTGAAACAGCATATGTTCACTGGTTTTGATAACAAGATATATTTATCAGTCTCGAAGACAGGATTTATTTTTTTCATCCTTATACATTGCATTTTACATAATTTTTAATTTACATTGTGTTTTGGTGATGTACATTTTGTTTTATATAATAATTCAGACACATTGTTTTTATATAATTTATTGCTATTGATTTATGCCTATTATTACCCATCTTTTCAAGTCCCCATTGAATCTTTCACCCACCCACTAATTTCTTCTGTCTTAGTGCTTTCCTTTTCCCCTTTTCCTGCCCTCTTCTGTCTCCTGCATTCCCCTATTTATACATCCTACTCAGTTTCCCTTCTATTTTTATAATAATGGTCTTATGCAGTATTTGTCTTTATGTGACTGAGTTATTTCGCTCAACATAATGCTCTCTAGACTTTCCCATTATGTAGTACTTTACAAAATCATTGTTTCTTAGTGCTGCATGGCATTCAGTTTGATGTTTCCTCAAAAAGCTGAACATAGAAATCCCGTTGATGCAGTTATGCCACTGCTAGGAATACACCCCAAGGAAATCAGAATTGAGACATGAACAGAGATATGTACAGCAGCATTATTCACAACAGCAACAAAGTGGAAATAGTCCATATGCTCATCAGCAAATGAATGGATTGAGAATTTGTGGTACTTTCACACAATGGAAAACAGACTGTTTTTATTAATTTCACAATTTTTTTTATAGTTTTGAGTGAAAATGAACCAGTTCTTTTTGTCAGTAGGCCTAGTTACTAGTTTCACTATTTTTCTGGTAGTTTGTCATACTGTAACAACTTGCATGTTTCTATCATGCTGGAAGCTATACCACTGATCTTTCAAATAGCAGCACCACGATAATCCAGGATGGACAGATTATGGTGGAGTTTCCAGACTAAGACAGACTAGGAAGCAGGAATGGCCCTCTACTTCTGAAATATTGAGACTTTGAAAACTCTATGAATAACAGCAGAAAATTGTCTGATAAAATGTCAGAAGATGAGGTCTTCGGATTAGAAGGCACTCAAAACATGACTCGGGAAGTCTTCCTTTCTCAAAATACAGACTACCTTAATGATGGGGATGGAGTAAAGCTTTCATCCAAAGAAGACTCTTCATTTGCTGATGTGGCACAATTAAAAATGAGGAGAAACAATTGCAGACATCTATTAATCATTGGAATATTGTTGTTATGTGCCATCGAATCACTTGGAACTCATAATGATCCTATGTACAACAGCTCTGACCCGACACACCTACCCTCATACCTCAGACACTGAGTCAATCTATCTCATTAAGGACCTTCCTTTCTTGCACTGTCCCTCTACCCTCTCAAACATGATGTTCCTCTCCAAGGACTGGTCCCTCCTTGCAACATGCCCAAAGTATGTCAGAAAAAGCTTCAGAATTCTTG
>NW_006399870.1:4262302-4263557 GCF_000299155.1 Elephantulus edwardii
CCAGAGGCACAGCTCAAACAAATGTATGCGCACCCATGCTTATTGCTACAGTATTCACTATAGCAAAGAGAAGGAAGCAACTCAAGTGCCCATCAAAAAACAAATGGATAGAAAAACTGTGGTATTGAAGACATGTATTAAAGACAATAGCATAATGGATGTTCATTTTTCCCATTTTAATATAATTTTTCAAGATATAATGTAAGTGTAATGGTCTTTCTTGATAAAATGACATCATAATGACACACTAGCTAGATCTCAATTCTACACATTCTTTAAAGTTCAAGTTAATGACTTCCATTTTATGTCTTTTTCTTTTGAATTCCCCAAGAAATTTTGATACTTTTAATAGATATATTAACTCCTTAATATTCACTTAATAAATTATGTGTATTATTTTCCCTAAAGCACATTTTAATTTTTGAATCTCAAAGCTGTTTTCCAGTTATCACTAGAAACTTAACATCTAGTAGAAAAACCCGCCAATGTTAAGCACTCAATGGAAGTTTGTTGAATTGAACTGAGTATTATTCTCTGCTCAATATAAATTTGGCAGAATAAACTGGTGTTTATCATGTAAAACACCCCCCCCCAACAAAACTGTAGTACATCTTCAAAATGGTATGCTACATAGCCTTAGTGAAACATTACACACCATGGAAGAGCCTTGAGGACCTTAAGCTGAGTGAAATATCTCAGCCACAAACAGACAAATACTATATAACACCGACTATTATAAAATAGGACTGACAAGACTGTTAGTGTTGGGGAAGGAATGGGGAACGAGTGGATAGATAATGAACACTGCATTATTACAGATGAGGTGAAGAACTGTCTGAAAGGAATATATGATTATGTATTATATGTATGAGAACACTCTGGAACAAGGGGTGTATTGCAGGGTGGACTGGGGGAGGGGAAGGAAAGGGGGAGAGAAAATGTGCAACAATGAATGAATGAAAAAGAAGACAAAGTATCATAAGGAAATGTTCAAAGAGCTAGAGTTAGAAAACCAAAAGAGAAAGTATCATAAGGAAATGTTCAAAGAGCTAGAGTTAGAAAACCAAAAGAGAAAGACAAGCACAGCACTTGTCAAGTTCAAAGAACTGAAGAACAAGTCGAAGTGTTGAATTGCAGTGTTTTTATTGTTGATATGTGCCGTGGAGTTGCTTGTGACCCTGTGTACAATAGCTCTGACCGTGCTCTATTCTGTGCCAACCTTACTGTCTCGGACACACCTACCCTTATGAAACCA
>NW_006399870.1:4264247-4265899 GCF_000299155.1 Elephantulus edwardii
AACAGAATGTAAAAATAAACAAGTAGTATCATTAATATCATAATGGATGGAAAAGAGATTGAACTTGTTAACAATTTCAGCTTGCTAGACTCCACTATCAACACTCTTGGCACCAGCAGTCAGGCAATCAAAAGATGAATTGCATTCAGGAAGACTGCTGTCAGGGACCTCTCCAGAGTGCTTAGGAGCAATGGCACTCATCTAGAGATTAAGTGCACCTGATCCAAGCCATGATCTTCACAATTACGTGCTATGCTTCAGAGAGCTGGATAATGACTATGATGCCTTTGAATTGTAGTGCTTGAGAAGAGTCTTGAACATACCATGGAAAGCCAGGAGACCAAATAGGTCTGAATTGGATAGGGTGAAACCAAGTTTCTCCTTAGAGGCAAGGGATTTCCCCCCCCTTTTTAAACTGTTGTGCATAAACAAATAGATATATAGATAATAAATAAAATACATTGTGTTTCATTCATTACATTGTGTTTTATACACTTTCATTTGCAATGTGTTCCATACCCTCATTCATATACATTGTATTATTGTTGTTGTTTATTGCCATCGAGTGGCAGGCGACTCTTAGCCACCCTATGAAGGAGAGTCCTTGATGCTTGGAGAACATGACCGCCTTCTCTCCCCTCTTCCGCTTTTGGGCTTGAAGCCCGCTGCTGCCTTAAACCCTAGGCCAAGCCTCACTTGCCTGGCTCCTGGAGGCAAAGTAGTCCTTCATGAGCAAAAACTGACACACCTGTGTACACAGAATTAATTATTATTGATTTATAACTATTATTTTTTATTTAAATAAAAGTTTTATTTTATACTGGTTTACTTAAAGTTCCTATACCTTGTTTTTCACCCTGAATCTTTCTTTACTTTACCCACCGCTTCCTCCACTTATCAGATTGTAGGACCCTATGATTAATCTCCCCCACTTCTCACCCCTCATCCATCCTTATCCCACTGCCTCCCCCTTGGATTTTCATACACATTATACAATAATGGTCTTATACAGTAGCAAGGATTTTGAAGTTTCATCTCATACTTTGGACATGTGGCCAGAAGGGATATGTCCTTGGAGAAGGATATCACACATGGAAGGGTGGAAGGACAGCACAGGAGAGGAAGACCGTAGATGAGATGGGTGTACACAATCACTGGGGCGATAAGATGAGGTATCCTGGAGTCAGTGAGACTGGAGCATGATAGGGCAGGATTCAAAATTGTTGTACATAGGGTCACTATGAGTTGCAGGTGAATCGATGGCACATAACAACAGCAACAATTATTAATATCACATGCAAGTAAAGTATTTCTGGAGATTATTTTTAAAGGACTGGAACAGTAATCAACAGAGAACTGCCTGAAACTCAAACTGGATTCAAAAGAGAAGGTGGAAAGAGGGATATGATTGCTGATGTCAGAAGAATCATGGCTGGAAGCAGACAATGCCTAAGAGAGGTTTAGTTGCATTTTATTGATTATGCAAAGGCATTTAACTATGTAAAACATAACAAATTGTGGATAACTTTGAAAATGATTGAACACATATATAGATTAATAAAATAATTGGAAACCTAGAAATAAATTCATCCACCTCTAAACAAGTGGGAGCTCCTTAGAGGCAAGAATGACAAACTCACTCTCACATACTT
>NW_006399870.1:4266614-4278169 GCF_000299155.1 Elephantulus edwardii
CCAAACAGATGTATGCACATCCATGTTTATTGCTACATTATTCACAGTAGCAAAGAGATGGAAGCAACTCAAGTGCCTATCAACAAATGAATGGATAGAAAAACTATGGTATGTTCACACATGGCATACTATGCAGCACAGAGAAATAATAAGCTCTTAAAACATTACATAACGTGGGAGGTCTTTATGCTGAGAGAAATGTCTCAGTTTCAAAAGGACAAATACTACATAACACCACTTTTATAAAGCAGGACTGACATCGGGAGTGGAGAGAGGAAATTGTGCAACAATGAATGAACATTATATAAAAAAGAAAATGAACTGAGGAGTAGGGAGGGGGAGGAAGGAAAATGTGCAACAATGAATGAATGACAATCCAACTTTTCTGTAAATGTTTGTTAAAATAACAATTAAAATAAAAAATTTTAAAAACTCAAGGAACACTACATTGCATTCATGTATATTATATTTTGTACAATAATTCATATACACTGTTTCATATAATTGAGTGCCATTAATTTATGCATTTTACCATTCTATCCCCCACAAGTCCTCACTGTGTCTCTCCCATTCCACCCCCATGTATCTGCCCACCAACCTCTGCTATCTACCTTTCTTTCTCTCCTTCTTTTTCCCCTTTTCCCACCCCTTACATACATATCTTACTCAATTATCTTCCTATTTTCACTATAGTGATCTTAGACAATATTTGCCCTTTTGTCACCGAGCTATTTCACTCAGCAGAATGCTCTCTGGATTCTCCCATGCTGTGTTGTATTTTAAAGATACTTAATTGTTCTTTAGTATTGCATAATATTCCATTGTGCGAATATAACGCAGATTCTCTATCCTCTTGTCTGTTGATGGGCACTTGGGTTGCTTCCATTTTCTAGCTATTGTGAATAATGCTGCTATGAACTTAGGTGGATGTAGTTCTGTGAAGTCAGAGGTATCATATTCCCTGATCTCAAAACCAACTACACAGCTGTAGTAGTCAAAACAGCTTGGTATTGGTACAATAACAGACACACAGGTCAATAAAAGAGAATCAAGATCCTAGAAATCAAACTATCAATCTATAGTCAGTCAATATTTGATAAAGAAACAAAACTTATTAAATGGGGAAATGATGGCCTTTTTAAACAAATGATAACAGCAAACTAGGTATTTACCTGCAGAAAACTGTAAAAGGATTCACATCTCACACTATACACAAAACCAACTCAAGGTGGATCAGAGGCCTAGGGGTAAAAGTAAAAATCATAAGTAAATCAGAGACAAAATAGGAACTAATTTAGAAGCTCTAGTCTATGATCCGATAGAGTGTGGAAATTATCAAACACTATCACTAATATTACCAGCAAGCAAATTCCTGCCTAACTGAAGAAAATCCAAAATGACTGGAACAGTGTATTGAGTAGACTGGGGGAATGGGTAGAGAGGAGGGAAGAAAATGTGCAACAAGGAATGAATGAATGAATGAATGAATGAATGAATGAATGAATGAAAACCCAACCTTTCTGTAAACTTTTGTTGAACTCACAATTTAAAAAAGATAAAAAATTAAAAGATTCAAATAAAACTGTTGATTTTGAAAAAAAAAAGTGCAAACTAGATATTAGAAGAGGCTGTGACACTAGGGATCTCATAGCCAATGCCAGATGGATCTTGGCACAAAGAAGAAATTACCAGAAGAATGTCTATCTGTGTTTCCTTGAATATGCAAAGTCATTTGACTATGTGGATCACAACAATTTATGGCTAACCTTGAGAAGAATGGAAATCCCAGAACACTTGATTATGCTACTACAAAACCTGTACTTGGAGTAGGAGGCAGTCATCAGAACACAGCAAGGAAACACTGCATGATTCAAAATCAGGAAAGGTGTGTGTCAGGGATGCATCCTGTCTTCATATCTTTTCAACTATATGTGGGAAATACCATTTAGGAGGCTGGGCTTTATGAGGAGGAATGTGGCATCAAAATTTGAGAAAGATTCATCATCAACAATCTAAATAAAGCAAATGACACAACTTTGCTTACTGAAACTGATGAAGATCTGAAGCATTTGCTGTGGAAGATCAAGGACTGAGGCTTAACATTAAGAAAACAAAGATTTTCACCACTGAGCCAATTGGCAACACCATAATATATATAGAAGAGCTTGACATTGTTAACAATATCAGCTTCTTGATTCCACCATCAATAATTTTTGACATCAGCAGCCAGGAAATAAAAAGACGAATTGCAATAGATAAATCTGCTGTTAGTGACCTCTTCAGAGTACTGAAGAACCAACAATGTCAGTCTAGACACTAAAATGCACCTGATCCAGGCCATGGTCTTTGCAATTACTTGTTATACATCAGAGAGCTGGACAATGACCAAGGATGATAGAAGAAGGCTCAATACCTTTGAGTTGTGGTGCTGGAGAAGAGTATTGAACATACCATGGACCACCAAGAGAATAAACAGGTCTGTTTTGAAGAGGTTGAAACCAAGCTGCTTTTTGGAGGCAAGGATATTGAAGCTCCATCTCACACACTTTGGGCATGTTTCCAGGAGGAACCAATCTTTGGAAAAGGACATTATGCTTGGAAGGGTAGGCTTAAGTGCAGGAGAGGAAGATCCCAAAGGAGATGGATCAACACAGTAACTATGATTATGGGGACTGGTGTGTCCGAGACAATGAGATTGGCTCAGGATAGGACAGGGTTTAGAGGTATTATGCATAGGGTCATTATGAGTCGCAGACTAGGTGATGACACATAGTAACTACAACAGCAACAGTCTATGGCACAAATAGTTTGCAAACATAGCCAAAAATGCACAACTGGGAGAAGGTAACATTGATGAATGAGGCCTTCTAAAAAGGAAATCTCTGTGCGCATCAAAAACTTCTTCCAACAGGGTGACAAGAAAGCCCACAACTGGGGACAAAACATTTGTTTGGCAATCCTACTACTAGGTATATATCCCAAAGAAATAAGAACTGTGACCCAAAATGAAGGACACGTGCTTGCCCGCGCACTCGCGTGCGTGCACGCGCGCGCGCGCGCACACACACACACACACACACACACACACATTTATTGTATCATTATTTACAATAGCAAAGAATTGGAAACAACAGACCATATCCTAAAGAAACTCTCTATATCTGATAAGGGTTGTGTTGCATTCCAATGTAATTCTTTTTTTTTTCCAATGTAATTCTTTTACAACTATTCAATTTATGAGATCATGGTGGATCCTTACATAGCTTTCATGTTTAGGGCACAATTCAATCCATGACATGCACCATTCTCCACCCTTCTTTTTGGATAATGCTGTGTTGGAGCTCCTTCTGAAGTAGGTGATCAATATCTGGAAGCAGTCTGCCTTGCTGGTGATCATGGTGCTGATGCCAGGCTGAGAGAAGATATTGGACTGAATGATCAAGAAGGCTACTTGCTCTAGTGTAGAGTTTGAGGCAGAAAATATTAGTAAGGAGGATTAGCCACAGCTCCTACTAAGTAGAATTGAGGATGCTTGTGCATGTAAAGGGAGCTCTGGTGGTTTAGTGTTAAGGAATTATGCTGCTAACACAAAGGTACACAGTTCAAATCCACTCGCTTTTCCATGAGAGGAAAATGAACAATCTTCTTCAGTGTTATTTACTCCCTCTGAAAACTTACCTGCTGGGTCCTGCCTAGCTCATAGACACTAATATTGAGTTACCCGGACACATCCAATTCCTGGCAGATTTCTCAATTGACCTACCTCCAACAACTTCTTCCTTTTGTCTTTTCTCTCTCTCTGTGCACATTTTTTTCCAACACAAACCCCTTCTAGGTTTTTTTTTTCTCTTTAGGTTACCACTGTTCTTCCTATTCTAAGATAAAACTAACTCATCTGTATTACCTTGCTTTTATTTTGTCATGCTTAGTCTTCTGTCTGTCCCTTTTCTCAATTATTTACACTTTTGTTGTACAGTTTTTGTTTGTTTGTTTGTTTGGTTTTTGTTTTGTTTTTTTGCTTGTTCTCTCTGCCTTCTTGCCCCACACCTCTTCACTCACACTCCTGTAAACACATAGGATTCTTTTTCTTGCGTCAACACATCTCGTGACCCTTGGTGGGATTTACAACCTTTCCTGGATTCAGCTTTCTCACTTTTTGCTGATCTTGTAGAAACTTTGAATCAAGGGCTCACTCTTCATATGTGTGGTTTTACCCTCTTGACTGAGGAGAACAACGTGTTCTGGCGACCGTGTGTATAAGAGTGTGCTGTTAACAAAAACGTTGAATGTCTTTCGTGGTTCAATCTCTGAAGGAGAAAGACGGACAGTCTCCTCTCGTTGATATTTATATTATGAGGCAGAATGGACTGCATGGCAGCAAGTGAGAGAGCTCAGTATGATAGGCAGCAGTCATATTCTCTGGCACGCTTTCTTCCTTTGTTCTGTTTCTATCTCCATCTCTTCCTGCTGAACTCAGAACTAGTGCGCACAGGAATGAGACAAATTCCTTGCGCCAAGGTGAAGTGGTGTTGGTCCATAACCTGCATAGGGATTTAGTTTCTTGCCGGAAGTCCAGGCTGGGTTTAGAAGGGGTAGTGGTCCTAGGGATATTGTAGCTGATGTTAGATGGATCTTAGCTGAAAGCAGGGAATACCAGAAGAATGTCTGTGTTTCGTTGATTATGCAAAGGCGTTTGACTGTGTGGATCATAACAAACTGTGGCTGACTCTGAGAAGAATGGGAATCCCAGAACATTTAATCGTACTAAAGCGAAACCTATACTTGGACCAAGAGGCAGTAGTCACAACAGAGCAGGGTAACACCGCATGGTTCAAAATTGGGAAGGGTGTATGCCAGGGATGCATCCTATCTCCATACCTTTTCAACATGTGTGCAGAGCAGATTATCTGAGAGGCTGGGCTGTATGAGGAGAAGTGTGGCGTCAGGATTGGTGGAAGATCAATTAACAATCTGTGTTATGCGGATGAAACAACCCCGCTTGCTGAAACGGAATAGGACCTCATGCACTTACTGCAGAGGGTCAAGGACTGCAGCCTTCAGTATGGACTGAGGCTCAATGTCAAGAAGACAAAGATTCTCACCACTGGACCAATTGGTAGCATCAGGATGGATGGCGAAGAGATTGAGAGTGTTCACAGCTTCAGTTTGCTCGGCTCCACGGTCAACACTCTTGGCACGAGCAGCCAGGAAATAAAAAAACATATTGCGATGGGAAAGTCTGCTGTTAGGGACATCTCTAAAGTACTCAAGAGCAACGGTGTCTCTCTGGAGACTAAAGTGCACCTGATACAGGCCATGGTCTTTGCAATCCCTTGTTATGCATCAGAGAGTTGGACAATGACTAGGGAGGATAGAAGGAGAATTGATACCTTTGAGCTGTGGTGCTGGAGAAGAGTATTGAATGTATCCTGGACTGCCAAGAAAACAGATTCATCCTGGAGAGGGTTAAACCAGGATACTCCTTGGAAGCAAGGATTCTGGGGCTTCGTCTGACATACTTTGGACATGTTGTAAGGAGAGACAGATCACTGGAGAGGGACATCATGCTTGGTAGGGTGAAGGGACAACGCAAGAGGAGAGGATCCTCTATGAGGTGGATTGATTCAGTGACTGGGGTAATCGGGATGGGTGTGTCAGAGGCAATGCGATTGGCACAGGATAGAGCAGAGTTTAGAGCTGTTTTACATAGGGTCGCTATGAGTCGCAAACAACTCGATGGCACATAACAACAACAACAACATGCCTATTGTTTAGTGTACTTGTGTGTATTCACACATGCCTTTCTTTGGGAAGCCCTGCATGTGTGACAGATGTATACGTTAAGTCACTGTGGTATTCTTGTGAATGTCAGGACTTGAATAGGGTGCGAATGAGTGTGTGGGAGGAACTATATGCATGTGTGTTACATGTACTTTTGAGCAGTACTTTTCAGACAACTACTCAGTACCTGGAAGGAGACATTTATAAAAATATCTATCAATGATATGTATGAGTTGTGGTGAGAGTAATTTCGATCTGTAAGGCATGTATGTTGGGTGAGTTTTGGATAGAGGAGACAGAGGGAAGATTTTCTGCGCTCCATAAAAGCATACAAATCCCCTCTTATGATAGCTTCTCAAAACACCTGTCGCTGGGACAGCAGCAGGTAGCCTAAAAGTGACTTATCTCACGGATATTCTTTTGCCCAGGCAGCTGGCTAGATTAATAAAAAAGGCTTTGATTCCTGCTTATCAATCTCAAACCTCAAGTAAGTGTGTGTGTGTGTGTGTGTGTGTGTGTGTGTACAGGCACACACACGCTCGCGTACAACCGCCTACCCCCAACCCCATCCCATACAAATACATACACCCACACATATACAATGCACATAGGAATATGTGTCCAGGCACACATATCTAAACATTTATACATGCATACTCTCTTCCTCCTATTGCTGGGCAGAGCCTCCCAAGGTCTTCATCTGTCATTCCAGGGCTGGACCTTCTTGAATATAGGGGTTGGTTTCTGAGAACAGAATAAACCTACAGAGGCTTCAGGACCCCAGTCTTACACTGGTTACTTGGTTATTTTTTTTTAAACATTGTAAGTAAGGATATTTATTGTAATACATTTATAAAATCTACATGATTACAATATATACACATACAGGGCAGATTAGTATTGCCCAAAGCTTTTCAAGGCCTTAATACTTTTTAAAATTGTGATTTCAGTGAGTTTACAGAAAGATTGAGTTTTCATTCATTCCTTGACACACGCTTTTCTCCCCCTTTCTCCCTCAATTCACTTTTGAGTGTCATCCTTGTGCAAGGGCCATGCTAATCTTCTTTATATCGTTCCAATTTTAGTATATGTGCTGCCGAAGTGAGTGTTTACTTTTTTTAATCAGGTCTTGTTCTAGATTGCTAATTGTAATACGTATAATGCCTAATCTGTTCCTTTCAGATGGTTCTTACTTCACCTATTCCAGTGCAGTGTTCTGTCCTCTCTTTTCCTGTCCTGCCCCATCACTCCATGCCAATTTTATTTTTATAACAGTGGTCTTATGCAGTCTTATAGAGTGGTAATATCCTAATGTGACTGAGATGTTTCACTCAGCATAATATCTTCCAAATTCATCCATGTTGTGTAGTGTTTCACAAGTTCTTGTTATTCAATGCTGTGTAATATTCCATTATGTGAATGTACCATAGCTTTCCATGCATTCATTTGTTGATGGGCTCTTGTGTTGCTTCCATTTCTTTGATACTGTGAATAATGTTGCAATCAACATGGGTGTGCCTACATCAGTTTGTGTCACAAACCAATGTATACATGTCACAAAACTATGTATGCGCAAGATTATTTTTGAAAGAGAAAAAAGAACAAGAGAGATAAACCACTTCTGTAAATATTCTGTGCTCTGAGTCCCACTGGTGAGCAACCCGTAGGACTATCCACTCTGGGTAACCCATTTCATTAGTCTCTCTGCACCACCCTGTGGCAGATGCATATTATTACAGTTCCTATTCTTACTCTACCTCTTCTTTCCAGCTCAGCCCCTAATGACAAATGTTCACCTTATTGACTATTTGATGTTTTGTGGTTGGGTTCTCTGTGTTTAGGTTAGGTGTTGTTGATATGACTGACTCATAGGCACCCTATGTTCAATGGGTCTGAACCTTGCCTTGTTTTGCACCACCCTTGCAATCTCTGTCAGGCCCAAGTCTGTTCTCATAGTCACTGTGTCAATCCATAACCTTGACAGTCTTCCTTTCTTTCACTGCCCCTCTACTTTTGCCAGCATGTGTGTCTCTCCAAGAACTGGTTTCTCCTGAAAATATGCCGGAAGTAAATGAAACAAAGTTTCACCATTCTTGTCTCTGAGGAGAAGATTGTTACACTTCCTCAAGACAGCCTTATTTTTTGTCAGTCCTTTGGATATTCAATACTTTTCATCAACATCGCCATTCAAAGGCATCAATTTTTAAAAATTATTCTTTATTCATTGTCTATAATTCAGATGCATAGGTGGTTGTTGTTGTTGTTATGTGCCGTCGAGTCATTTGCGACTCATGGTGACCCTATGTACAACAGCCTTAAACTCCACTCTGTCCTGTGCCAATCGCACTGTCTCTGACACTCCATTTAAAATACCATGGCTTAGATTAGACACACTTTAGTCTTCATACTGATATCTGCACTCTTTAAAATTTTGGAGAAATCCTTGACTGTAGATTTCCCCAATGCAAAACATCTTTCAATTTCTTGACTGCTGCTACCACAGTGTTGACTGTAGATCCAAATGAAATGAAATGATTAAGAAATGTCAATCTTTTGTCCATCTATTATAATCTTGCCCTTTGGTCTAGAATGAAGATTTTTGTTTTCTTGGTGGTGACATGTAACCCAGATTGAAGACTTTAGTCTTTGATCTTCTGCAGTAGTGTTTCCAGTCTTCTTCACTTTCAATAAGCAAGATAGTGTCATCTGAAATAATGCAGGTTGTTGATGGACTTTATTTGAATCCTGATGCCATGTTCTTCTTCATGAATTAAGATTTTAAAATTATTTGCTTAGCATACAGGTTGAATATGTATATGGAAAAGACATGACCCAGACTCACACCTTTCTTGATTTTAAACTGCTCAGTATTCCCTTGTTCTGTTCATACAATAGCTTCTTAGTCTATGTATAGGTTTTACACAAGCATAATTAAGCTCTCTCTGGGATTCCCATTCTTCTCAATATTATGAACAATTTGCTTTACTTCACACAATCAAATGCTTTTGTATAATCAATAAAATGCAATGAAACATCTTTCTGTTTCCTCTGCTTTCTGTCAGGATCTATCTGACATCAGAAATGATACCCCTTGTCCCATGGCCTTTCCTTAATCCTACTTGAATTTCTGGCAGTTCCCTGGTGATGTACTTGTTCCAGTTTTCAGAAGACCAGAAGAGTTGTGAAATAATAATAATAATAATAAAGGTTATTGCTAAAAAATGTTGGAGGTATGTGGAAGAAGAGAGGAAAACAATCATACAATCTCAGCTATTTAAGCTAAGACTCAATCCATCAGAATGAGTGTTTTGCCTCCTAACCCTGTGTTCGTATTCATCTAAATAACGCAGAAGAAGGACTAGAGTATGTAGTAGATATCCCTGGTCTGTGAGGGTGAGAGGGTTGGGGGCTCATATGGTTTTTCTGTGAGAGCTCCTCAATCAGGAAGGGATAAGACATGACCAAAGGCCAAAATATTCACTGGGGAGAGAACATTCCTGCCAGGACATGGACAGAGTACAAAATTTGCATTTGTTGATCCATTGTTTTAATTTGAAATTCCTTCCCTCAGTCTCTAAATTCTGTCTCTCCCAAGATGAATCTAAATGTCACTTCCTGCGTAGAATTTTCTTGATCTTTCCAGCTGCATATTAATCTCATTTCTTTCACACTTTCCCTGGGACCAACAGACCACTCCATATATTCTAGCTATAGGCACATGATTTTATCTCCTTCATTAAATGATAAACTCTGTTTGTAAATTTTGGTGTTCTTGTTGTAAAGTGCTGTGAAGTCAGTTTCTATACATAGTGACCGTACATATAGCAGAATAAAATACTGACTGATTTTGCGCCATTCTCACAATTATTGCCTTGTTTGGACCCACTGATAGAGTCATTGTGTCAATCTGTCTCATTGAGGGTCTTCTTTTCCTCTGACTCTTCACCTTAACAAGATGCTATTTTTCAATGACTCCAGAACACACATCCAAAGGAACTTAGGCAAAGTTATACCATCATCACCTCTAATGAGTATTCTGGCATGTTGTTGTTGCTAGGCGCCATCAAGTTGAGTACAACTTATAGTGACCCTGTAAAGAACAGATTTGAACACTGTCCTATCCTGTGCCATCCTCATCATCTCTGATATACTTGAGCCCATTGCTGTAGTCACTCTGTCAAGCCATCTCGTTGTGGGTCTTGCTCTTTTTCGGTCATCTTCCACCGTTCCAAGCATGATGACTCTTTCCAAAGACTAGCCTCTCCTAGAAACATGTCTAAAAGGTGAGAGGTAAACTGTCTCCATCTTGGCCTCCAAGGAGCACTCTGGCTGCACCTTTCCCAAGACATATCTCTTTGTTCTTTTGGTAGTCTGTGGAATAATCGACACTCTTCTCCAGCACCACAACTCAAAGGCATCAATTTTTATGTCACCCTTATTTATTGTTGTCCAGCACCCAGATGCATAGCAAGTGATGGAAAATCAGGCACAAGTCAGTCTTCCACTGACATTATTGCTCTGTAGTAGTTTGTAAAGTTTCTTGACAGTGGACTTGCTGAAAGCAATACATCTTCTTATCTCCTGATTGTTAGTGCCAAGTGTTTTGATTGAAAGTCCAAGTAAGATAAAATCATTGACAGTTTTAATCTTTATATTTCATGATATCGCCTTTGGGTCAGTGGTAAGGACCTTTGTTTTCTTGATGTTGAGATGCATTAATTTTGAAGGCTGTGGTTTTTGATCTTTTGTTACAAGCACTTCAGGTCATCCTCACTTTCAGCAAGCAAGGTGGTGTAATTCCCATTCTTCCTCTGATCCTGATGCCACATTCTTTCTCATAAAGTCCAGCTTCACAAATTATTTGATCATTGAACAGACTGAATAGGTATGGAGAAAAGATACACCCTGATACACACCTTTCCTGACTTTAAATCATGTAGTGTTCTCTTCTTCCCTTTGGACAACAGCTTCTTGGTGTAGGTATACATTGTATATGAGCATAATTAAGTGTTCTGAAATTCACATTCTTTTCAATGTTAGCCATAGTTTGTTGTGATCCACATAGTCAATTTACCTTTAAATAGTCAATAAAGCACAAATAGATATTCTTCTTGTAGTCTGCTTTCAGCCAGGATCTGTCTGACATCAACGATTATATCCCTAGTGCCACAGCCTTTTCTAAACCCCCCTTGAACTTCTTGTAGCTCTCTATCAGTGTAATTTTCTAGCTATTTATGGGTGATCTTCAGCAATATTTGCTAGCATGTGATATTAATGGTATTGTTAAATAATTTCCACATTGTATTGGAACTCCTTTCTTGGGAATGGGAAAAAATATGGATCTCTTCCAGTCAGTCGACCTCCATAATTCTTGGGATAGACTGGTGAAGTCATATAAGTTTGCATCTGTTAGTCAAAACATGTCAATCAGAATTTCCTCTATCCCTGGGGCTTTATTTTTTTGCCAATGTATTCAACATGACTTGAATTTCTTCTTTTGTTTCCTTTGGTTCTTGTTCATATGCTACTTTCTGAAATTTTTCAGTGTTGACAAATTCTTTTTGGTACAGTGATTCTGTGTATTCCTTACATCTTCTTTTGATGCTTTCTGGATAATTAGAGATATTGTATCTCTCAGTATTGCAACTTAAGGATTGAATTTATTTTTCAATTCTTTCAGCTTGAGAAATGTTGAACAAACTATTCCCTTTTTATTCTCTGACTCCAGATCTTTGCACTTTTCATCATAATACTTTGCTTTATCCTCTTGATCT
>NW_006399870.1:4278269-4278858 GCF_000299155.1 Elephantulus edwardii
ATTCTTCACCAATATCATTCATTTTTTAATTTTGTGTTATACTTTAATGAAAGTTTACAGAAAACTTGGATTTCCATTCATTCCACCAAAAACATTCTTCAGAGGCATGAATTAGTCTTCAGTCTTCTTTGCTCATTGTTCAGCTTTTGCATACATATGAGGTAATTGAAAATATCAGTCAGAAGCATCTTTGTCTTCAAAGACTTACTTGATTTTTAATACTTTAAAGATGTCTTTTCTCGATTGCTAGAAGTATGCGAGGAGCAATCTAAGATGCAACTCTTGGTCTATGTCTGGAAGAAAGAAGAAAGAATAACAACTAAAATATACTGAAACAATTAATTAAAAGGGTTAATGAACCACAAGAACCTTCAAATCCACAACTCTGAAACTAGGGTTTCAGAATCTAGCTGCCACGGTTGACCACTTTAAAAGAGATCACAGTAGAAGATCCTGTACAGTGTAGAGAAATGTAGAACAAAACTAAAACCACAAACTGACCAGGCTTAATGGTTCAATTGAGATGGGTAGAGACTATATATAACCCTTAGTCACACCTAGAATAAAACTCATCCCTAAAAAAAAAATT
>NW_006399870.1:4282978-4284113 GCF_000299155.1 Elephantulus edwardii
TGCTCTTTAACATTCTGAAATGGTTTCTGAGAGCAAAATAAAGCCAAACAATAGACAGACCTATAAGACAACCACCATTCAATAAGACACAAATAAACATTTTTTCTGGTATTCCATTATTTCAGACAAGATCCATCTGAAATCATAAATTATATTCCTTATACCTTATTTTAATCTAGCTTGAATTTCTGATAGTTCTTTGTCAATGTATTAGTTTAGCCAGGTTTTAGTAATTTTCAACAAGATTTTACTTGCATGTGATATCAATGATATTGTTTGATAATTTCTACATTCTATTAGATCACCTTTTTAAAAAAAATTAGGAACAAATATGCATATCTTCTAGTTAGTTGACCAGATAGTTGTCCTTCAGATTTCTTGGTACAATCTGTGTGCACGTTCAGGGCTGCATCTGTTTGTTGGCAAAAGTTGGTAGAATTCTTCAAATTCCTCATCTTTGACTTTAGTTGTTGGTGAGTATACTTGAATAATAGTTGCATTAACAGGTTTTCCCTATATGTGCATGGTGAGTATATCACTCACAACATTATACTTTAGAATAGATCCTGATATGTTCTTTTTGACTGTAAACACAACTCCATTCTTCCTCAATATTTCATTACTGGCAAAATAGGTCATACGATTGTCTGATTCATGATGGCCAATACCAATCCATTTCAGCACCCTAGTTCCTAGGATTTTTGTGCATTTTTGACAACTTCTATTTTCTTGGATTCATACATTGTGCACTTCATGTTCCAATTATTCTTGGATACTTGCAACTGTTTCCTCTTAATCAGATGACTTTCAGTGTGGACCCTAACTCTAGTACAACATCTAGAAATAGTCTTCTATCGTTCATAGGGTTGGTTTTTTTTGACAGTAACAATACGCACAACCTTTATTTTGCACTCTATAACACAAACAAACAAAAAAATCAATAGTATAAACAAAATTACACGGTTTTGTTTTTCTTCTTTTCCTGGTGTTGAGGTTTCTTCATTGGTAGGGGGGGGGAGGTCCCAAAGGGCATCCAGTATTCCCTTGCTTCTTCTTATTATTAAATTTTATTAGTTTTAATGAACATTTACAGAGATTTTGGGTTTTCATTCATTCATTGTTGCACTGTTTTCTC
>NW_006399870.1:4299107-4309066 GCF_000299155.1 Elephantulus edwardii
CCAGCTATTAAGCTGCCAAGTCACCAGTCCTCAGCAAATAAGACTTACTCTTGGATACCCCTTTTTTTCTTCTCTTGTCTTGTTGCTATAGCTAAGACTCCAATACAATAGTGAATAAGAAAGGTGATAGTGGGCATCGTTGCCTAGTCCCAGTTCTTAAAGGGAATGCCTTTAATCTCTCTCTATTGAGAACAATGTTGGCTCTTGGGTTTGTGTATATACTTTTTACTATGTTGATGAAACCCCCCTCTAATCTTATATTGTTTAGTGTTTTAAGCAAAAAAGGGTGTTGGATTTTGTCAGAGGCTTTCACCTTCAGAAGTGGATGGCAAATCCTTCTTCCTAGTGTGTCTTGATCTGGTTGTTCAGATTTAGAGAAGTATCCAACAGATAAGCATTTTACACAAGAGTGAAAGTATATCCCTTCTTGTGGAATTAACCAATAGTTTCAGTGTTGTCCCTTCCCTTGGCACAAGTGTCTTGTCCCACTTATTTCTTTGCTCCACTATCCATCAAGACACCAATCCCTTCAACATCTATCTCCCATTTTCCAGCCCTTGATCTGATAGCTTATATCTAAAGCTTCCTTGGCTGTTGTGATTCCAGACACACATCAGGTGCTAACAGTTTCTAGTGCTGTGACCAGAGTCTCCTATGTTTACTGGTAATGTGTCCTGAACGAAGGTGATGTGTCCTGTGGAACTGGTGTGTAGATAGTTTCTGACCGAGTCCCGCGCAGCCTTGGGTGTCCTCTACTATAGCCATTATAGTAGTATTCTGTGTTTAATTTTTCAGTTTTGTTAATGTTTGTTTCATATATTTTGCAATTCTTTCATTTGGTGCATAGATATTTATATTGTTATATCTTCTTGTTCTATTGACTCTTTAATCATTATGAACTGACCTTCTTTGTCCTTTGTGATGGTTTTTGCATTGAAATATAATTTATCAGAAATTAATATTGCCACTCTTGCTTTTTTTCTGGTTGTCATTTGCTTTGTATATTCCCCCCCATCCTTTTATTTTTGTTCTTTCTTTATCTTCATTTTTCAGGTGTGTCTCTTATAAACAACGTATTGATGGGTTTTGTTTTTTAATCCAATCTGCCGCTCTTTTTCTCTTCAGTGTCGCATTTAAGCCATTTACATTCAGTGTGATTTTTAAGAGGCAATGTTTCATTGCTATAATTTTGTTTTGTTTATTTTTTTGTGTTGTTGCAAGTTACTTTGATCTATCTTGCTTTCTGTGGCACCTCTGTAAGAAGGACATGTCTCAGTGTTCCCTTCAATGCTTGTCTTGTTTTTACGTTCTGTTCTTCTGGGAATATCTTGATCTCTTCTTCACAGTTGATGGAAAATTTTGCTGGTATAATATTCTTGGTTGACAGTTATGTCTTTTAAATGTTTGATAGATGTCCTTCCATTGTCTTCTTGCTCTCATCGTTTCTGCTGAGAAATTGGCTCTTCATCTTAATTGCTCATCCTTTGTTTCTCTCTCTCTGCTTTCAGAATTCTCTCCTTTTCTTTAATTCTGGCAGATTTGAGTATGGTATGCTCTGGTGTTTTCCTTTTCGGGTCTATTTTATATGGTGTTTTCTCAGCTTCTTGAATTCATATCCCTCTCATTCTTTATCATGTCTGGGGAATTCTCTTCTAGTAATTCTTCCACAATTTTTTCAGTGCCTTTACTTGCTTCTTTCTGTTCTGGGATTCTGATTATGTGCATGCTATTTCTCCTGATGGTGTCTCAAATTATTCTTAAATTTTCTTATTTTTCTTTCCTTTTTGATTCTGCTTTTTGTTCTAGTAGATCCATGGTGACAATTCTATCTTCTATTTCACTGATTCTGTGTTCCATCTCTTCAGTCAGAAACATTGATCATCATGTTTTAGATTGTTGTTTCTTGTTTTCCTGGAGCCTCTAATGCCTCATTTGTTTTATCTCCATTGTTTTGTATTTTTCTTTTTTTAAGTTCCTTCTTGTTTTTGCTTGCAGTGTTCTGTACTTATTCAAGTTTGTCTTTCACCAATTGAAAATATTCAATCATTGTTCTTTAAAATTCTGCATCAGAAAGTTTCATCAGACTTTTTGGTTTCAGGAAAGCCATGATACTGTGTCAGTTTTTTTTCAGTGACATCTTGCTTAGGGCTTGTGTAAGGTGTGAGGTAGTCTGCTTCTTGCATGACGTTGCTGTGGTAGAATTTTTCATGTCTGAGGTATAGTAGGTTCTTGATCTGAAGTCACTGCTCCAATAGATATGGGGGCAGCTATCCTGCTGGTTCCCTTTCAGATTGATAGATAATAGGCCTGTGGAAACAGCCTCCTCTGTCAGACAACTGCCACAGCTGTGGTAGCCCAAGGTGCTCTGGGATAAAGACAGTTGATGGACTGGACATGAGGAGATGCAAGATGGAGTGTGGAGATATGATTGGAAAACTAGGAAACCTTGGCTTCCCCTTCAAATACGTGCTCCAGCTTTCTCACTCCTTTCTGATTGAGTCCAAGGAGTCCCACATGATCCACCCAAACAGCAATGACCCTCCACAAAGTACCTCGCTCAAGTCCCAACATCACTCCCTGTGCACATTGAGAGTGGCGTTCTGGGCATTGGCTGGCAGCATCAGGACTGGAGTTCTAGGTGTGAGCTGGTGATGATGGGACTGGAGTTCTAGGCTCACATTCACTCAGATTACACGTTCCTGCTTGCCCTGGTGCATTGCTTCCTAAAGCATTGATTCCCCAGAGCACATATAAGCAGCTTCCTAGCACATGCGTGGCGTCAGCAAGCAGGTCCCCATGTGAGTGTGGCATCAGTATGCAACTCCCTGCAGTGAATGTGGCATCAGCAAGCAGCTCCCTGGCACTTGTGTGGCATCAGCAAGCCGCCAATTGATATATTTCAACAAACAGAAGCAGTGCAGGATATCCTCACTAGGTAGTGCCAAGAAATCTGGAGGACAACCTCCTGGCTAAGTGACTAGAAGAGATCCGTGTTTATCCCTACTCCTAAAAAAACTTATCCAATGGAGTATGGAAATTATTGAGCAATATTATAATATCACATGCAAGGAAAATTCTTCTGAAGAGTATCTAAAAATGATTGGAGCAGTACATCACAAAGGACTGCCAGATGTGCAAGTGGACCATTGCGAATGTAAAATGGATCTTAGCTAATAGCTGAGAGTACCAGAGGAATGTGTCTACCTGTGTTAAATTGACTATTCAAAGGCATTTGACTATGTGAATCACAACAAATTGTGCCTAACCTTCAGAAGAATGAGAGTCCCAGAACCCTTAATTATGCTTATGTGAAACCTATATTTGGACCAGGAAGCAGAAATTAGAACAGAGCCAGGAAACACCTCATAGTTCCAAATCCGAAAAGGTGTATGTCAGAAATGCATCCTGTCTCCATACATGTCAATCTATATTTGGGGGGCTGGAGTTAATGAGGTGAAATGTGGCATCAGGATTGGAGGAAGACTTATCAACCACCTGCATTATGCAGATGACACAACCTTGCTTTCTGAAACAGGAATACCTGGACTATTGTTGCAGAGGGTCTGCAATATATATTAAAGTTCAACATCAAGAAAACAAAGATTCTTATCACTGAGCCACTTGACAGAATCATGATAGATGGAGAAGAGACTGAGTTTGTTGACAGCTTCAGCTTGCTTGGCTCCAAAATCAACACTCTTGGTATCAGCAAGTCTGCTGTTAGGGACCTCTCCAGAGTACTGAAGAACAATAGCATCAGTCTACAGACTAATGCACACCTGTTCCACACCAGAGTCTTTGCAATTACTTGCTATGCATCAGAGAGCTAGACTATAACTAAGGATGATAGAAGAAGAATTGTTACCTCTGAGGGTGGTGCTGGAGAAGAGTATTGAACATACCATGGACTGTTAAGAGAACAAACATGTCTGTCCTAGAGAGGGTGAAGGCAGGTTACTCCTTGGAGGCAATGATTTTGAAGCTTTGTCTCACATACTTGGGTACATGTCCAGGGAGGACTAGTCTTTGGAGAAGGACATCATGTTTGTGTTAGTGTGGTATTAATAAATTTATAATTACCCAAACTCTATCAGTATAGATGTAAAACTGACATTAGTCGCATCCAGCATGCAAAACTATTTTCTTTGTCTTACAATTCTCTTTTCCTTTCTTTAGTCATGCAAAGTGCTTTAAGCTGCCCATTTATCAGGAGAGGAAATGCATCTTTTCTAGAGTAGCTTTACTTCTTTGAAACAATTTTTCTGTCATATGTAAATTCTATCTAAAGCTACCTGTTTGCCAGGAAGGAGAATGAACCTTTCCTGGGTTAGCATTTACCCTTTTAAAACTGTTTTTCTCAATCACATGTTAGTTATTTATAAGTTGCCAGTTTACTAGTAACTGTATATGAACTGTTCCTTTTTAAATGAAGAAATTCTATAATTTTACTAGCAAAAGTGTACTGTGAAGTAGATTAGTATCTAACCTAAGTATAAAAACTAATGAACATTCCCAGATGGGGAAGTAGTTTTTGAGAAGATTCTCTCTGTCTTCCAAGGTCTGTAATAGAGTGCTTTGGATGTTGCAGTCTGCCTGTCTTCGGCAACTCACCATGGAAGGAACTCCTTTTGTTCAATAACACTCGTAAAGGTGGAGGGACAACGGAGGAGAGGAAGACCCCAGATGAGATGGATTGACAGAGTGAGTAACTAGGGTAACGGGGGCAGATGTGTTAGAAATAGAGATTGGATCAGAATCCAGCAGAGTTCAGAGCTATTATACACAGAGTAGCTATGTGTTACAAGTGACTAAACACATAAAAACAACATAACAACAATGGGTGGCTTTGTGGTTGCATTACCAACCCAAAAACGTGTGAATTGGGTCTGCTATGGGAGAACGATGGGCAATCTCCTTCCACTTGATGTACTGCCTCTGAAAACCCTGCTGAAGGATCAGCGGTGAGTCAAATCCAATGTGACAGTATATAGTAAGAATCAATACCTTTGATTTGTGTTGCTGTAGAAGAGTGTTGAATATATATCATGGACTGCCTTGAGAGCAAACAGGTCTGTCCTGGAGGGGGTGAAACTAGGCTGCTCGCTGGAGGCAAGGATTTTTGAAGCTCTGTATCACATACTTGGGCATGTGACCAGGAGGGATCAGTTCTTGGAGCGGGGCATCATGCTTGGACGGGTGTAGGAACAATGCAGGAGAGGAAAACCCAGGATGAAATGGATTGACTCATTGACTGGAGAAATGGTCTGTTGAAGATTATAAGATTTGCTCAGGACAGGGCATAGTTCAGAGCTAATGCACACAGGGTCACTATTATATGAGTTGCTGGGGACTCAATGGGACATAAAAAAAACCCAATAGTTGAGGTGATAACCATCTTTGGATTCATTCCAGCACAAATTGTTCTAATTTTAAGATCTTGATTCCTACCTTTTCCTCTTTATTTTCCAAAGAAAATATTTTTCTCTATTATTTTAAATGTTTTATATTTCCTCCATAAGACACTCTTCCAGACTACCAGCTCCTTGAATAGTTACTAGTGCTATTTCATTCCCAGGATGTGGTTGATTTCTGCAAATTGTTAAAAATCAAGAAACCTTTGTAAATAACCGGATAGAAAAAGGAATGTGGCCTAGTGGCAAGAAGTTGTGCTGTGATCTCAAAGACACATGGTTTGAAGCCACTAGCTGCTTCATGGGAGAAGGATGGGCAGTCTCCTCTTGTGTTATAAACTGCCTCTGAAAACTGCCAGAGGCTTAGCTATGGGTCAGTTCTGACTCTAAGGTACACAACAAGAGCAGTTACATTCATGGATTTAAGAGTGGGGATTTCTTTGTTATAATAACAAGACCAATCAGAAGAGGATGGGTATTAAACCAATCACTTTTCAAATACAAAAGAAATAGGTTAAGCAGACTCATGGAAGCAAAGTTAGGGAAAAATTAATGCCATTTAGAGATCACTGAGGTGTTAAAGAAGAGGTAATGAAAACTATAAGAATTGTTTCTCAAGAGCAGAAAAAGAGCAATTTTTTTTAGAGCTTAAGCCTTAAATTTGGACCTATAGTCTCATAAACTGTGAGAAGATATTTTTCAGTTACAGCCAATCATTTGCAATATTCTGATACAAGAGCACTAAGAAACTAAATGATGAAACTTCAACTCATACACATTGGAAAGACAGAGCGTAAGTGAAAGAGAGGAAGACCCTTAAGGAGATTATATTGGTACCATGATTGCAACAGCGGGGTTGAGCATAGTGAAGACCATGGGAATGGCACACAATAGGGCAAGGTTCTGACATACTGTTCCTAAGGCCATTGTGAGTCACGGTCACCTTAATGGCACTAAACAAAAACAAAATAAGAAAGAATTAGGTAGGCAGAGAAAGGGGTAAAGATGATCTTTAAGATTCTTTTGACTTCCAGCAAGATAGTAAAAAAATGGCAAATAGAAGCCCAGACTCTCTACAATGAAAATACCAGAAACACAGGGAATAGTTACAGATAATATTCTCAGGAATTTAAAAATTCCTGCATTAAAAAAAATAACAAAAATGTAGGCCAAACATCTACAGAAGGAAGAAATTGAATGGAAACATTGAGTAAGGAGATAGACAAAGCAGTGAATTGTGAATGTATCTGACACAGCTCACCTATTTTGCACTTGTCCACATCATTGGCTGTCTACAAGAAAGGTATGAGCTTCTCCTGATTCCCTATACTCAACAATGGATCAGATGAGTGACTTCCTTCTCCCCTAACTACCACCATGAGGCTCACAGTGTTCCCTGAGGCCCCTTTCCCAATCCACCTGAGCTCAGATATGTGCCACTTTATACTTGGTTCCTAGAGCATGGCTAGAGTTCCACATTCAGAGCCTGTGAAATGCCAGTACCATGCCTGAGAGGGAAGTTGGCTAACTTACAGCCAGCTCCTAGATTGACAGAAGTACAACCATGAACTGAGATCTCTGCCTCTGAGTAGAGGATTTTGTGCCTGGCACATACCACATCCATTTGGAGCAGCACAATTTTAATATACTCTTGTGCACTATTCTTGGGCACTGGATTGATAGTGACTTTCTCTGGCAGAATTCCTCTGTAGGTTATCATCAGGTGCACATCACTCCCACATGGAGAGTTGCATGCAGCCTTACTTGGACTGAGGTAGTGAGCTGTTCGAACTGCTGTCCAACTATATGTGGTAACTTAGTTTGTCACCTATATGAATAAAATTCCAGGTACATGACATGCTATGTGGTCTCACTCTTCTCATGCTGGCATCGTCTCTGAATTGGTGACTTGCCTGCACCCATCTCCAAGACTGACTGAAACTATATCTTGGGCCAGCTACTGCCATAGTTCCTCTTGGAATCAGCAGAAATTCCATCCCAGGCTGTGTGGCATGTCCCTTGGTATTCCTCAGACTGGGAGAGATATCAACTGTGGCCAGCCATCATACCTCAAGCCCTTGCTAGAGAGGTAGCTGAGAAGAATACCTCTCAGAAGAGCAGAAATTTTGCCCTACTGGGCACCGAAACCACAGCACTGGCAGAAACAACATCTTAGACCAGAATGCTTTCCTCAATCAGGTATTTAATCCTCAACTCTCAGGTTCCTTGTTTTTTGATCCTCTTATCTGATTTTCTTTCCCATCCTTTTTTTACTTCTTCTGTTTCCTTTTTTTTTTAATTGTTTTTATTATTTTTTATGTGTGTACCGTCAAATCAGATCCGACTGGTACAGGAGGAGATTGTCCCTCCTTCTTCAGCAAAGCATCTGGTGGATCTGAACCGTGCACCTCTGGGATTGCAGCGCAGCTTCTTGCCACCAGGACACCAGAGCTTGCTGCCTTTTTTTTTTTTTTTTTAAATTTTGACTATTCCCCTGTCCCCTGCCGATATTTGTTTTTTCCTGACTGTTCTGATTATCCTTCTTTTTGTACCTCTACATTTTTTGGTTATTTATCATTGTTTTACTTCTCAGTTTTTGTTTTTGCTTTGTTCTCTTTTTTATTTTTCTTTATTTCACTTGGCAACAGACAGGAAAAGCATCCACCAGCGCAGTTACCCACATATCACTTGCAGCTTCATCAACTAGAGCCTGATTCACTTGATCAATATCAGACTTTAACCAACTTGAACTCAGTCTCCCCTCCTCTCTTATAATCATCAAAAAACAGGAAGTGAAAGACTAATAAGTGTCAAACTAACAGCTCTGTAGAACACATTTGCATTGCTCAATTAGGTATATCAAACCAAAATAATGTAAAGACAACAACATCACTATGTCAAATAGGCAACCGATAATGTCAAATCATGTACCAAAAAAATCACACAAGATGGCACAGACACTAAGATAAAGAATGAGAAAATCTATTAGAGGAGAAAATGAAATCAGAATTTCCTGAAAAGGAATTAAAAAGATTAATAGTAAAATGCATTCATAGAATCGAGAAAAAGTTCTAAGAAAACCACAGACAAAATAAAGGAAAACATGGACAAAATTTTAGAAGAATATTTTTTAAAGTTACAAGATCAAACACACAAAAACAAGTGGAAAATTAGAAGCCACACAAACACAAAAAAATTGATTTTAAGAACATAAAGACTAAACTTCAGAAGCAGATAACACATTAAAAATACAAAAGAGAAGTATTGAATCTATGAAAATTGGAATTAGTGAGATGGGAAAAAAACTCCCTCAATACTAATCTGTTAAAGGAAAAATCAGGAAAAAGAAGGAGAGTGAGAAAAGCTAAGAATTATGCAAGACAATACCAAGAGGATTAACTTATAAAGTTGGAATTTCAAAAGGAGAAGATCAAGGAAAGTACAGAGGAAATGGTTGAAGATTTTTCTTCTTGATTTCTGTGAGAAAGTTTCTCAAATGTTATGAAAATGAAAAGATTTTAATTTTAAAGCTGAAAGAATCTCAAACAGGTAGACTTCAAAAGAAATACATAAAACTATACCATAAAGAAAATTCCAAAATCAAAGTCAAAGAAAGCTTTCTGAAAACAGTTCTGGGAAAAGGATGAGTTAGCACAAAAAAACAACCAATATGACTAAGCTCTGATTTCTTAGTAGAAACCATACAGGCAAGAAAATAATAGGATGACATATAGAAGACTGAAAAAAAAAAACAACAACAACAACCAAACACCAAGAAACCCAGCCAAAACTTGTTATCTTTTTTATGGCAGTTTTGTCTCTCAAATATGGCAGTGAAACTGGGAATTTTCTATATAAACAGAAATTAAAAGAATTTGTGAAAATTAAACCAACTTTATAAGAAACACAAATGAGGATTTTCCAGGGAATCACCAATGGCAAACAATCCAAAATTAACAGACATGGGAACATAACTCAGAAGACTATCCAGACATTGAAATACACAAAGTGAAATACTTTTACAGGACTGAAAGTAGGAAGTATTAATTCATAAATGAGGATAACTACAATGTAAAATAAGGGACTAAATCATCTTAAGTTTATAGAACTTAAAAATGGAGAAGTTAAAGTGATTTCAAGTTAACTTGAACTCTTTTAGATATGGAGATAAGACAGTAAATGAGAAAATGTAAAAAAAAAAATTAATAAACCTCCTAGCTCTGGTACCCTAGTGATAAGGAGTTGTACTGTTAACCCAAAGACACTTGGTTTCAATTGCATCTGCTGCTTTGTGGGAGAAGAATGGGCAACCTCCTCCTGTGCAATTCACTGCCTCTAAAAACCTCTAAAAAACCCCGGAATAGATGGTATGCCAATTGACATATTTCAGCTAACAGATGCTGACGTAGAAATCTGGAGAACAACCACTTGGCCAACTGACTGGAAGAGGTCAATATTTGTTCCCATCCCAAAGAAGGGTGACCCAACTGAGTGTGGAAACTACAGAACAATATCATTGATTTCACATGCAAGCAAGATTCTACTGAA
>NW_006399870.1:4312060-4313094 GCF_000299155.1 Elephantulus edwardii
GAATGGCTAGAGAAGCTGTGGTATATTCGCACAATGGAATACTATGCTGCATTAAAAAAATAAGGAACTCATGCAATATTATTCAAAATGGTTGACTCTGCAGACTTTTTTTTAATAAATTGGCTTAAAAAAACTGTACATCTAACTATAGAAACTGAAACAAGAAACACACCTCGCACCATATTAAAAAAACAGGTCAAAGTGGCTCAGAGACCTAGATGTAAAACAAAAAAATATAAAGATCATAAGAGAGAAAAAAAAGAATAAGTTTAGAAACCTTAGTGTATGAGATGAATAGGCTTTCAAACAATAGCCAAAAATGTACAGTCAGAAGAAGATGAAAGAGATGAATAGGACCTTCTGGAAATCATATCCTTATGTGCACCAAAAAACTTTTCTAATAGGATGAAAAGAAATCCTAGAGACAGGGAAAAACATTTCACAATAACATATAAAGGATTCATGAGTAAAATGTATAGAATATTATAGCATCACAACAAGAAAAAGACTAAAAAGGACCTTGGCGTTGCTACACCACTGAACCAGAGTTAAGAGCCTTTTGCCCGAATTTGTTAGAGGACTGGGGAAGGGGAAGGAAAGCCATAATTGGAGGGAGGGACTGAGAGCTTTGAAATACTGGTCTCAAGTCAGAGATTCAAGGCTGAGGTACCTGTGAGCACGTTTCAGGAGCTGTATTGGATGAGGGAGTGTATCTTGCTGTCAACCTGAATTGCAGCCTTTTGACTTTCTTAAAAAATGGAAAAGACTTTTTTACCATAGAGGATAATCAGAAGGCAAAAAACCACACTCACTTACAATCACTAGGCATTACAGAGATGTAAATAAAAACAAAAATGAAATCTCTCACCTCAGCAACAACAGCAAAGTTTAAAAGGACAGCAAACAACACATGTTGGCAAGGATGTGGAGAAATTGGAACTCTCTTGCACTGTTGTTGGGAATATAAAATGGCACTACCACTGTGGTAGTTTTGTGGTGTTTCCTCAAAATGTTGAAAATAGACTTGATTCTTC
>NW_006399870.1:4313194-4320835 GCF_000299155.1 Elephantulus edwardii
CAAACGACTCGAGGACACATAACAACAACAGCAACAACAAAAACCTCCTGAAAGGTCAGCTATGAATTGACTCCAGTTCAATGGCACATAACAACAATAACATCACAATAAAAAAGAGGAAAGTCCTAAGCATTGCTGTTTTATACCATCATGTTGATACTGACTCATAACTGACCCTCCAGCAGTTTTTCAGAGGCTGTAAATTACACAAGAGATTTTTCCCATTTCCTTTTATGGAGAAAGAATCCTCCCTTGGAGTGGAGTCAAACCTCTAGGCTACTAGAGATTTTTCATAAAGATTAATAAATTTTCAGATAAGAGCAATAAATGTAAGGAAAAAACCCCATAAACAAAAACCTCCCAACCAATTAATATAATTGGAACAATGAAATCTACACCACAAGAGAGTTCAACAAAATGACAGCAATAAAACTGTACATATGGTGGCATACTGGTAAGGAGTTGCACTGAGAACCCAAAGGCATGTTGTAGGAATTCACCAGCTACTCTGAGAGAGAAAGATGGGCAATCTCCTCTCACGAGATTTACTGCTTTTGAAAACTGAAGGGTCAGCTACGAGTCATTTCTGACAGCAACAATAAAGATAACAGCATTGAATGTGATAGGATTATATGGAAGAGCCAAAAGAAGAAGCATAGCAGAATGGGTAAGAAAACATTACTCATTAAGTTGTTAGCTACAAGAGACATACCTTAGACACAATAACAAAATTAAAATCCAAGGATGAGGGGGAAAGGTCAGTCAAATGGCAATATAAAAAGAGCAGGAGTAATAATATTAATTTCTGTTAAATAGACTTAAAGTCTAAAATGCAATATAAGAGACAAGGACTAGACAAATAGAAATAAACTCACAAAAACACAAAAGAACTAAACAGCAAATTAAACCAAATTGTTCTCATAGACATATATAGGATTCTTCATCCAACAAGAGTACATTATTCTCCAATGTGCATGGAACGCTCTTTGGAAGAAACCATGTATTTGGCCATAAAGAAAGTAAAAATTAATTTTAAAACCATGAAAATACTGTAGAGCAATCCCTCATATTACAAAGCTATAAAATTAGAAATCAACAACAGAAAGACCGCTTAAAAAAATCAAGTACAGACAAAGTAAGTAGCACTCTGCTCGAACACTACAGTGTAATTTAAGAGATGAAAAATGAAATTAAAAATATCTTAAAACAAATGAGAATGAAAACACAACATACCAAAATCTTTGGAATGCAGCAAAAGTAGTATTCCAAAAGTGAAGTAATAGCAATAAACACAGATATCAAAGAAGAATTAACCAAATATCAACACTTTAATTCAACCTCTCTGATAATTAGAAAAAGAACAGCAAGCAAAAGTACAGTCTTCAGAAGAAAAGACAGGAAGAATAAATGTAAGGGCAGAAATAAATGAAATAAAAGACAAGAAAACAATAGAAAAAATCAATAATATTAGAAGTTGCTGCTTTGGAATGATTTGAAATGAGTAATGTTACAATATGATAAACTGAAATAGAAAGGGTCATAAAAAACTCTCTGAGGAACCACACACCAACAAGGCCCAGTGAATAAGGAGTTGAGCTGCCAACCCAAAAGCAAGCAGCTTGAACCCATCAATTGCTCCGTGGGAGAAAGATGAGCAATATCCTTCCTTGTGATTTCCAGCTTTTTAAAAACATGTTGGAGGGTCAGCTATGAGTCAACATAGCTTTTGACTCAATAGTATATAATAACGATGACAAAGAAAATGAACAAACTTTTAGCAAACTTAACAGATGCTCAGTCATACACTCATGGCCATTGAGTCAGAACAAACCCATAGTTACAGCAGGTTTTGGGGAGACTGTAAAGCACACAAGAAGGAAATCATCCTTTTCTTAGGGTAGCCACTAATGGATTTGGATCAACCTCAAGAGAAATACTACCTTTTAGTTAGGAGTTGAACTCTTTATAAATAATGCCAGTAGAGCTCTCTAAACGAAAAAAGGAGGTGGAAAGTTTAAACAGGCCAGTCATCAAAGAAGAGATTGAACAGGCAATGGAAAAAGAAAACATTGGTTCCCAGCTAGTAGATTTCCATCTCCCTAGTTATAACCACTTTCAACACAAATGAAAAATAATAAAGTGATTTTGGTAGGGCCAGACAATGGTTTTCCTTTGATGGACCTTGTTTACTTTTGTGGGTAATCGACCCATCTTTGAGGATAGCTCCCGTTTCATTTTCCTGGGCCAGAACTTAGTAAAAATTCTGGGGTGTTCATTTTGTCAGCTAGCCTGGGCAGGTGGGTGGGTAGGTGGGAGGGGAACTGTTTTGGGAAAGAGTGTTGAGGAGGGTTTATGTGTGAGATGAGTCAGGCCCTCGTGTTGCTGAGTGTAATCTCTGTTCCCTCTCTGTGGGGGCAGTTTGCACCATCAGGGGAAGGAGCATCACCAACTGTATTTGGAAAGTTTTCTAGTTCTATCTTCTACCACGTTGGTTGGTACTTTATGTAACTGGGACTTTGTGTTACAGATGGGCAGAGGAAGGACAGGTCATAATAGCTGATATTCTTTCTGCAACTCTCATCATTCAGTCACTTCTAATTGTCAGAGCTGATGACTAGTCCCTTTTTCTTTAACTAGCAGACACTTTTTCTACCTAAAAAGGAATTCAGTGGGCTCTGTGAGAATGTGCCAATTCCCTCTAGGATGCTTTGTTCTTTGTTCCCCTCCTGTAAGTTCCAACTCAAAGACGGTGGTGATAATAAATCCTGTCCCTCTCCAGTGTCCCAAGGTACTTGGGCTTATGCGACAAGTGATTCCCAGGATGTGGATTTCCATTCCCCTAGCCACGACCCTCTCCAATGATAGTGACCTACACAGCTGTGCCTTGATCCTCTTATCTTTTCATTCTAGACAGAGAGATATGCACTGCTGAGTTTCCTATTTCTTTTTATTTAACTAATTTATTTAAAAAATTTGAATGCACTGTTTTTCAGACCAGATTCTTCCAATTTCCCTCATCCCTCCAGCCATCAAATTGAATAACCCTATGATTAATCCCTCACTCCCCCTGCACATCCTTATCCCTTTGCTTCCACCCTCCCCCGCCCCTTGGAATCTTGATACTCGTTCTACAATAATGGTTTTACACAATATTTGTCCTTGTGGGACTGAGTTAGTTCACTCAGCATAATGCTCTCCAGTCTCTCCAAAGTTAGGTAATAATTTACAAAATCTTTGTTCCTGCGTGCTGCATGGTATTCCATCATGTGAATGTACAATGATTGCTCAATCTATTAGTTTTTGGTTGGACATCTAGGCTGTTTCCATGTTCTTGTGATGGTGAATAACGCTGCTATGAACATTGGTGTACAAGTCTCTGTTTGTGCCTCAGTTCTCATTTTTTAAGGGTATATTCCAAGCTAGGTCATATGGAATTTCTATGTTCAGCTTTTTGAGGAAGTGCCAACCAGAGGCAAGAGAGACAAAGAGGAAAGATTTGGAGTAAGGAGGAAACAAGGATACCAGCACTATTGGGAAGAAACAACAAGTGCAGAGACCTGTGGATAACTGCTGAGTTTGTCACAAGGCCCCTTCCAGACTCCTGAAGGCAACCCAAGAAGCTCAGGTTTGTCTTAGGTGACTTACTGGGAAGAAAAGTCCTTATTTGTGTCTCAGATCCCTACTCAGAAGTAGGGATTTTAAGCTCAGAAGATGATAATTCAAGATTATTTATGCTGAGGAAGCACTGGTGGTGCAGTGAATAAGGAGTTGTGTTTGCAAAGGAAGCCCATTCAAATCCAGCAGCTGCTCCTCTAGAGGGTGAAAGACAGGAACAAGTAATCTTCTCTTTTAAATGGAGTGAATTCTATAATTTGAGTAATCTTACTCAATTTACAGAAAACACAATGGAGGGTCAGCTAGAAGGCTTATGGTAATGAAAAAGAGAGAGCGGAAGAGACAAGGAGGGAGAAAGAAGGGAAGAGAGAAAAAGATTTGTGTGAGGGTCATTGAGGAAGGGTGTGGTTACAGCACCATGCTCTCTGATTTGCAGAGCAAGAAGAAATGGATGAGCTGGAGAAGTTAAGATGGGAGCAAGGATGGGGTAATAAGGTTGCTTCCTCGTGATAAGAATGGGAACTGGTAAGGAGGAAAACATTTTTTGACAGGGTTACACAACCAAGTCCGCCTACAAGCCTATCCCCAGAAGTGGGCTGAACAAGGTGGGTGCAGTAGAAAAAGAATGGCTGTGATTTCTCATCTCAGGCTAAGTTTCTAGCTCTGCCACTTCCCTGATTGCAGGAGGTTCCATGAGTGCCAGAGTTAACTTGGGGTCCAGCAGAGAAGTCACAGGAAGAACTTCAAAGAGGCATTGAGATCAAGTGGAACCCCCTGAGGAAGAGAACAGGGGATGAGCAGAGACAGTTTTGGTAAGAAGATAGTGCTTTCAGCTTTCTTTCAGGAAGCCTCAAATTTCCAGATATCCTGAGCCCAGTAGGTGTTGTCAGGTGGCTTTAGGACAAAGGTGATCTGTGAACTAAGGCATTTCCTTCTGTGCCTAGATGCAGAGGTGCACAATAGGACTACTCAGAATCCACTGGAAGCAAAAGTCCTCATGGAGTAGAAGCTGGATTTGTCCTTGAGGGAAGAAAGGAAGGAAGGAAGGAAGGAAGGAAGGAAGGAAGGAAGGAAGGAAGGAAGGAAGGAAGAGTGGAAGGAACAGGGAACACTTAGAAAGTGGGGTAAAGAAAGAAGTTCCCCAAGCACAACACAGATGCCAGGTCTTTATTCAGTCTGTTTCTGAGCTGTGGCAAGACTGGTCAAATCTACATTTACCCATACAGTTTAGCTCTGAGTCCCTGGAGTCTTCCTCTCTATGAAGTCATACTTTCTACCCCCACTGTGTGTAGGCAGTTTATGCTGCTCATGATCGGTCACTCAGGGCTTGAGGAAAAAGGCTGCAGCATTCTCTGCCTTAATCTTGGCTATTTTTACTCATGTGATCAATTACTTGGGGGCTAGCCCTTACTTAGTCTACTCTGTCTTAGTCTTCACTGCATTTGCTTATATGATAAATTACCCCCACAGTGTGGGGGAAGTTTATGCTGCATGTGATGGGTGACTCAGGACTCGAGGAAAAGGCTGCATCATTCCCATCCCAACTTCGTTTATACTTTGCTTAACCTTGGCTTGGGTTTGCTCATATGATCAAGCTGCATCTAAGGATGTATTTTTTTTCTGCCTTCTTCCTAGATTAGATCTCAGAACCCAAAGACCCAGCTATAGTGTCTCACCTTCCAGTTTGTCTCACTGCCCGATGTTAGGAGTAGAGGATACATTGGAGCAGAGAAGCATCACCCACACAAATCAAAGTCATATCGACTGGGGGAAAGTCAGACTCCTCTACTTTCATCTAGCCCAAGAAATTCACTTTAATATCTCAGAGTTTGTTTCTATTTCTATAAAAGAGCACTGGCAATAGGATTTATTGTGAAGAGTGCTATGCTACATGGATCATCTTTTCTCTGTGGATAATCATATAGTAAACTCTCAACTGTTCACTCTTGTTTTTATTTACAGATGGTCTCTCATATCTGATCTTTTGGCCACAAGCACAGACCATTTGTTCCAGCAATGCTGATCTCTTCCTTCCTATACCAAGAACAGCCCACGCTTATCTTACATGTATGTGAATATCTTCTTGCACAGTTAGCTATGCTAACTCTTCCTATAGTTGTCCCTGACCATTCCAACATATCAAAAAAAACTTCTTCCTCTGACCTCTTGTGATTCCAGTAGGTTTTTTGAATTGTAACGTGTAAATCACAGAATAATAGAACTTGAGAACTGAAACAACCCACAGAAGCAACATCAGCAGGTTGATCTTAACCTGAGATTAACTAGCAGGTTGTTGCTACTCATCCAACATTCATGAGGGGTGCCATTAATTTACCAAAGTCAGCCTTGCTGCCCATCCTGAGTGCTACTTCTGTATCCTTCTCACTACAATGCTCCAGGTAGCAAATCCATATCAGTCAGATGTGCCACTAGCCATAGTCCAGACAATGAGAAGTTGTCTCTTCTTGAGGCACAGGTCATCAGATGTGGAGACAAAATCAGCTCATAGTTGACATCCAGTAGATTTTCAGAGACAGTAAATCTCAAGGGAGGTTACCCATCCCATGATCTCTATCTCTACTTCTACCTCTAGATATATAGAGTGGTAGATATATATATAGTGACAAATATATATGTAACAAGACATTTGACATTTCAAGAATGTTTACATGTGCAGTTCAATGACATTGCTTTAGTTTGTCTTATTGTTCAACCACCACCCTTACCCATTCTCAAAGTATATTATCACTATTAACAGAGGATCAATATGTCCTAGGTAAAAGTACCCTTTCCCCCCTTCCTTCTTTTCTATGGTAATCAATAATTAAATTTGATCTCTATACATTTTGCATATTGCAAAAACAATAGCTAATATCATCCTCAATGCAAAGAGACTAAACACATTCTCCTTGCAAACAAGGATCAGGCAAGGATTCCCACTCTTACCATTTTTGTTCAGTATCATATTGGAAGTGCTAACTAGAGCAATAATGCAAGAGAAGGAAACATAGATGCTTAAGATATTATAATGTCTGTAGAAAACCCTAAACACTCAGCAAAAACCTGTTAGACTTAGTAGACTAATTCAGCAGTGTGGCAGGATACAAGATCAATATAAAAAAATTAACTGGATTTCTCAACAGTATCAAAGAAAATACTGAATAGGAAATAAGGTAAACAATAATAATTATAATAGGGAACTCTGGTGGTCTAGTGGCAAGAAGCTGCGCTGCAATCCCAAAGGCACACTGTTTGAATCCACCAGATGCGCTGCTGGAGAAGGAAAAGCAATCTCCTCCTGTACCAGTTGGATCTGATCTGATGGTACACACACACAAACATTTTTTTAAAATTAGGAAAAAATTATAATAGTCAAGCACAAGATTAAACATTTAAGAATAAATTTAATTAGATACAGGAAAGACCTATATAAAGAAAATTATAAAACATTACTTAAAGAAACAAAAGAGATCTAGATAAGTGGAAGAATATACCATGTTTATGGATAGGAAGATTCAAGTGAAAATGACAATCCTAACAAAAGCGATGTATAGATCCAGTGATATCTCAATACAGATACTGATGCCATTATTTAAGGAAATAGAAAGGGCAGTTCCAAATTTATGAGGAAAGGAAATTGATCCAAAACTCTCTGGAAAAAAGAATAACAAAGTAGAAGGCATCGTACTCTCTGATTTCAAAACCCACTACACGCTGTAGTAATCAAAACAACATGGTACTGGTTCAGTGATAGACACATAGGCCCAAGGAATCCACCTGTAATCAACTTACCTTTGACAAGGGTATGAGAACCATAAAGTGGGGAACAACAGACTTTTTTTTATTATTATTAAATTTTATTAGTTTCAATGAACATTCACAGGGATTCTGGGCTTTCACTCCCTCATTGCCGCACCATTCTCTCCACCCTCCTCCCCAGTTTGTTCTTCTTCCCCACCATCCGAATGTCTGTTTTAATTGTCCAATTGCCACAGTGCTTGTCAAAGTCAGTTCTGATTAATCTCC
>NW_006399870.1:4323003-4337437 GCF_000299155.1 Elephantulus edwardii
TTTTTAAAATTTTTTTATTATTATTAATTTTAATGAAAGTTTACAGAGACTGAGGATTTCCATTCATTTATTGTTGCAATTTTCTCCCTGCCCACACTTTCCTCCCCTCAATTTGTTCTTCTCTTTGAAAAGGAAAAGAAAAATTCTTTCATTGTTATATGATCTCTCCCCCCAAGTCCACTCTACTATGCAGCCTTCATTCTGGACTCCTGCCATGACGACTTGATTCCTCTTAATGGATTTCACTGCCTATTTATTGTTTCCTGCTTGTTAGTCTTGCCTTCTCTATTAGATATACAATATATATAAATATATATATATATAGGAGACATGGTATCGTAAACTTCTTTAGTGTCTTCTAAACACAGAGAGGACATATTACCTGGTAATTTACTAATTATAGGAGTTCAGTTTCTCTTTATGTTTCACTGAAATGTTGAGGGCAAGGGGCAAGAGGCAATGGAGAGGTGGGATTATAGAAGAATGCTATTTCTCACTATCACATCTTACTACAATGTTCTAGAGGATGTAGGCCTCTTAATCGTATCAAGCCGTTTTTACTCTAGGCATGAATACTGAGGGACTTTAGGGGACTGCCCCTTCTCTCTACCCTAAAGAAATGACTAGTCCTACTTTGTACTGATGCACAGGTCATCTGCCTCAACTATGGTATGAGGCATCCTCCCACCTACTGCAGTATGGCTGAATGTGGCATAAGGGAGCTTTATTCCCCCAGAGTTACCATTTGCTGTTGTTAATGCAGTGCCCACTGGACACTATCTCCCTATAGTGTCTTATGGCAGATACATTAGATAAGGTTACCCACTCACATGCTGGTTTAGCTCCCTCTGTCCCCATAACACGAGTAGCAACCACTGACTGGTGCAGGCTCTTGGTGAGGACCTTCAAATAGCACTGCCATTGCCAGTCTGGTAGTGCTGATAAGATCAAGATTTCCTTGCTGTTCATAAGGATGGAATGCCCCCCTCTGTCAAATGGAAATGTAACCTCTCATGCAGTCATCTTGAAGTGTGTATATGTATCTTTGTATGAGTTTATGTGCACAGACATGTGTCCACTCTGCGTATGGGTGTTGATATGTGTGTTTGTATGAGAGAGAGATAGGCATCACATATAATGCAGACCTATATGAAAGTACAAATGAAAAATATGCTGAATAGCTGTTTGCATTTCTGCTGGCATGTATGCACCTGTGCTGGCATGCTATGTGGGATACATATGGTTGCATGAACATAGAATCTTAGGGAAAGGAACGTGCTCTCTTCTAGAACCTGAAAATGCCTGCTCTGTTCCCTGCCTCTTCTCCTGTGAGTGGGAAGTGGAAAGGAGGGTAATTTGGAATTTCTACACTTAAAGCTGAGTTGACTTCCTTTTTTGGGAGTGGCTCTCCAGGCAGGGGTGAAAACCAAGGGAAAAAATATCAAAGTAAAGGAGATGAACAGAAGCTTTCAAAGGTAAGCTTGAGAAGACAAAGCAAAGTATTACAAAGAAACATACAAAGACCTGGAGCTGGAGAATAGAAAGGGAAGAATTCACTTGACATTTTTAAAGTTGAAGGTATGAGGAACACATTCAAGTCTTGAGGGGTAATACCGAGAGATGCTATGGCCAAAATCTTAAATAATCCCGGAAACAACAAGAGAAAATGGAAGGAATACACAGACTCACTCTACCAAAAAAGAATTGGTTGACACAGAAACATTTCAGGAAGTACCATATGAATAAGAGTCAATGGAAATGAAGGAAGAAGTTAAAGCTGCACTGAAGACACTAACAAAAACTATAAGGCCCCAGGAATCGATGGAATATAAATTGACATCTTCAAATAACAGATGTGCTCACCAGTTTATGCCATGGGATTTGAAGGACAGCTGCTTGACCAACTGACAGGAAGAGATATATATTTCTTCTCATTTTCTAGAAGATTGTGGAAATTATTGAACAATATCATGACTATTAACATGCAAGCATAATATTGCTGAAAATAGATGAAACAACACATTGACAGAGAACTGCCAGAAGTTCAAGCTGGATTTAGAAGAGGCTGTGGCACCAGGGATATCATTGGTGATGTCCGAATTCCAGAACATTTTATGCTTGTATGAAATCTAAGCCTAGACCATGAAGCTGTTGTATTAAAAGAGCAAGGGAACACTACATGGTTTAATGTCAGGAAAGGTATGTGTCAGGGATATAGCCTTTTTCTACATATGCATGCTGAGAAAATAATTTACAAAGCTGGACTCTATGAAGAAGACTGTGATGTCAGAATAGGAGGAAGATTCATCAACATCTTGCATTATGAGGATGACACAATCTTGCTTGCTGCAAGTGAGGAAAACCTGAACCACCTGCTGCAGAAGATCAAGGACTACAGCCTTTAATAAGGATTACATCTCAACATCAAGAAGACAAAAATCCTCTCCACTGGACCAAAAAGCAACATCATGATAGATGGAGAAAAGGTGTAATTGTCAATTATTTCACTTTATTTAGATTCCAATCAACACCCTTAGTACCAGTAGTTAGGAGATCAGGAGGTGTATCTCACTGGGAAATTTTGCCATCAGGAGCCTCTCCAAATTACTGAGGAGCAATGATGTCAGTTTGAAGACTCAGGTGTACCTGGTTCCGGGCTTTTAAATTACTTGCTATGCATCTGAGAGTTGAACAATGAGAAAGGAAAACAGAAGAATTGATGCCCTTTGAGTTGTGGTGTTGTAGAAGACCACTGAATATCTCATAGATTGATAAAAGGACAGACATGTCTTGAGAACTGTGTAGTCAGAGTGCTCCTTGGAGGTAAGGATGATGAAGCTTTGGCACATATGCTTTGAGCATGTTGCTCCGAGAGGCTAGTCCTTGGGAAGGCAAATAATGCTAGGAAAGGCAGAGAGTCAGTGAAGGAGAGGGAGCCCCTGAATGAGATGGACTGACACAATGACAGCAGCAGTGAGCTACAGTGTATCAGACATGATTAGGATGGCACAGCATAGGACAAGGTTCAGACCTATTGTTCGTAGGATTGCCAAGAGTTGTACTTGAATAACTCTAGCCAAAGAATTATCAAAGAACTCTCATTCATTTTTCTCCTCTTTCTGGACCAGACAAATGCAACAAGCAGGAGAATCTCAACCTAAGCCCCATCCAGTCTCTTCCAGAGCTGCTGAACTCAACATACTCAGGCACAGAGTCAGTCTGAGTGATGACTGGATGAGGGATGGTATGTCTCTATGTCCCAAGGTCCTACCAAAGGATTGATCTCAGGTTAACTCTGGAGTTCTTAATCCCTATTGGCAATTAAAAGGAGCTTAGCAGTAAGGAATTATGCTTCCAATCCAAAGGTATGTGGTTCAAATCCACCAGGTGCTGCATGGCAGAAGGCTGAGCAATCTCCTCCTGTGCAATTTACTGCCTCTGTAAACCTGCTGGAGAGTCAGCTATGGACCAGTTCTGACTTGATCATACAGAACAACTCCCCACCCATCTGGAAGAAAGATGCCCAGGAGTAGGTCTGTGACTGTGTATGTGTGTGTGTGTATGTACATAGTGTCAGCTGTAGGAGGTTAAGGGAGCAGCTGAGGGGTGAGTGGTAGTCTTCAGTCCATTGAACAGGCTCGTCAGGTGGTGTGCCTGCTCATGTATGTGTGAAAACATGACACTTCGGGAGAGATCACGACATCCTATGTCCTGTCATGTCCCCATTTATTCATTATGCCCTCACGTGGGGTCCAGCCATCAGACAAATGATCAGAGCATAACACACAGAGCATTAATGGTCCCACATTCCTTCATATTTGAAAAAAGACGAAGGAAAAAGGGCAAAGAGGCAATAGGAGATAAAAATAGCTGAATATAAATGCTTCAGATCAGAAAGCTTTTTTTTCCTTTTCCCCAGTGAGTCACCAGTTTTCCAGACTGAGTGCATGACTATGGGCGTGCACACACACACACACACACACACACACACACACACACACACCCCAAAACACCCACCAAACACAAACATCAGCCAAAAGCACACATGCACCCACCCTCTAATAGGTGCTTGCTCGCTGCTCACACAGTCATTATGGCCGTGGGCAAACTCCTTTAAAACTAGAACATCAGGAACCACCTCCCCAGGCCTGCAACTACACACTGCACTCCCCAGCTGTACCTTCTGCAGGAAAGCTCAAGCCTACAGAGCTTTGCTGGACCACGGAGCTTCTGCAGCGTCCTTCAGTTGCTCTGCATCTGCAGAGGACAGACTAGATTCTGCACAGGGCCTCGAGAGCTCTGGAGTGGAGGTCTGGATACCCTGCATGATTTGTGACTGTATTTAGTTAGTTCTCCTAAAGACTTCACAGAAAGATAGTATGTGCTTAAGCCTTGAATATCTGTCCTCTAGGCATCTATAAGGAGCTAGAATCAGAGAAGAGTTGGAAGAGTGCTCTGTGACCCCAAGTCCACCACTACTGGCCCGTGTCTCTACCCTCTGGGAAACACCATGCTCTTCCCATCACCTTTGAGTCTTTCCTTTCCATTCCTGATCTTCCTCTCCTGCACTGTGTAGTTTAGAGAGCTTGCTGGGTGGTTTGATTGAGACCCAATCCCTCTTTCAGTCACTGTCTTTCCCCTTTCCTCCTTCATTTCTTTTTGTTTTTGTCTTTCCCTATCTTCCTCTCTATACTGGAAAATCCAAATCTGCTTTTCTCTATGCATTTCAATAACTCAGCTGTTCTCAGCCATGCTTTCATCTGTGGCTGTGGCTTCTTTCTTCTGTACTCTGTTTCCTGTATGTCGGCTGGGTACCACTACCTCATCTTTCAGCAGCATCTAGTGCAGGAAATCGGGGCATCCAATGAAGACTCATCTCACACTTGAGTGCAATTCTGAGGATGTGCCTGTGGACATTGGGCTCAGGGACTGGCCCTCTGTCCAGGACCATGGTGAGGTTTTTAGAAATTGACCCCTGAGAATGATGCCAATCTCATGTGAGCTAACCTCTGGAACTTCATTTTCTTATCTCCTGGCACCTTTGCACCCTGGGCTAGACCTCCACCTAAGCCAGATGGGGAAGTGCTTAGCTGGTTCCTGAAGGGGAGGGGTCTGGATGCAGAGCACCTGAGATAAAATCCAAGCCCTCTGCTCTTCTACAACTTTTTGTTTTGTGAGTTTGACAACTTAATGTCTCTTCAACTGTCAAGGGGAATAATCATGACAACACTGATATCAAAACAGTGCCTAAAACAGTGTCTGGAACACGACTGCTTTTGTTGGCTGCTGTAGACTTGTCTCCAACTCATGACCTCAGACATCATAGAAGAAAATACTGCCTGGCTGTGTAGCATCCTCACAATCACCAGCATCGTGTTGCACCACATCATCGAGGATCCCCTTTGTCCTTTGGCATGTAGCTTTCATAAAGACAAAGACTGCTTCAGCTTTTTGTGTACTACTTTCTCCCAAGAAACACAGGCATGGCAGTCCTACCTCCTCTCCAAGGGGGTTCTGAGTGGAGAAGCGCCAGAGGTGAGATGAGGGCTCTTGAGGTTATCTCTATTCTTGCTCCTTCTCATGTCCATCTTGTTCCTTTTTATGTCCACCGGTGCAACGGTGCTGCCTCTTGCCCCACCTCTGCCCTCTGCATTCCCTGCACACCCTTGTCACAGCTCTGCCCACCCCTGACTGGGACTTTGGCAGAATGGAGACTATTTTTAGTCCCAGACAGAAGCAACAGCTTCATAGCAATCTCTGAGCTCATCTCTCCACAGGGGTTTCTGCTAAAGCAAAGGCCATGGGCCAAGACCGAGGGAGAAGAAGGATACTAACCATGACTGGGCCTTTAGAACCTCGCTCTTTCTCCCATTCTCCAAAAAGTGGCACTGTCCATAACAAGTTTATCTCATCTTTTCATCAGAGCTCCTTACTTGAATAGATTTATCTGCTGAGCTATAGACTTTGTGAAATGGAACAGAGGGAGAAAGATATAGAAATCAGAGTGTGTCTTGAGGCCAGGTCCATGTAGTCTTTATCAGATTTAGAACTCTTCTTTTTCTATCTGAGGACCTGGAATCCTGAGATTCAGAGTCTAAAGGAATGGATCTTCTATCCTGTTGTTTTGCTGGGCATGAATATCACTATGGTACCTCTGTCTGTTCTCCAGGAGTGTTTGTAAAAAGACTGCAGAAGGAACCTTCCCAAAGGTTCTCAGACAGTTGTACAAAATACACCATGTGCTAGGAGGTCAAGATTTGAACTTTTTATGGTTGCCTTAATTTCCATATAGTCCTGAAACTCAAAACTGAATTACAAAATAATTCTTTTTCTTCTTGCCTTTGGACTACCTTAAAAATGGCAATTCTTGTGATTGCTCAAGAACAAGTACAAGTGGGAAGAGAAGTACTGTACAAATAAAGAATAACATTTTATTTGTGCCTATTATGCCAAAGGCCCTATCTCAGATTCTGAAGAGAGCTAAGTGAACAATTGAGAAGAATCAGAGATCTTGGGGAATTTACATTCTAAGTTTATCCCTCTTCTTTCCACAAACACACTGCTGTCCAATCAATTTTGATTCTTAACTACCCTCCATTACTTAGATTTAAGTGTTTTTAGAAGGACTGACCATCTTCTTCCAGTAATTCATGGATTCAAACCACCGACTTTTCTTTCATTCCACAGTCTGAAACGTTACATACAGCACCAGCAGGCCTCCAAGGTTCTAAGCATGGATGCTTGCTTATATTGCAGATATAATCACTAATCTAAGAAACAGTAATACAACTCCTTCAAGTCCCTGAATGTTGCTAAGATGCCTAGCAACTGATTGCTAAAATCTGATTTTTTTCCCCAGGGCTTCTGTTTCTGATGCTTAAGGCAATAATTCTTAACCTTTATAATGCCATTATATGTTTATAAATCTATTAAATCTATGAACCCCTGTCTGGAAAAATGACCAGAGCAGCCAAGCACCTACCCATGATTTAGAGAGCCATGAGCTCCTGGAAGCTCACTCGTGGACAGTTTGCCGCGCCACCTCACCGTAAGAATCTCAAGATGACTACTTGGGCACTGCCCTAGGCACATAACACTGAGTTGTTCAGTAAGAGGTATGCAACCACATTTCAACCAAACAGTACTCCACCACTGCCCACTAGAAGATGATAGGCTGTCTATCCTTCAGAAAAATCCCTCAGTTCCACCAAACTATGAGCCATTCCACCTAAAAATCTTAGCAGGTTGAAATCTTGGTGTGGCTTTTGATTTGCCCTATGATCCTGACCAAGGCACACTGGTGGCAGTAGTCTGTAGGGAATGGTGTTGCTTCCCTGGTGATTCGAATTCACCAGCAGCTCTAATGGAGAAAAAGAGACAATTTTCTCCTATGTGATTGTTGTTGTGTTGTTGAATGCCTTCCAGTTGAGTACAACTCATAGCGACCCTATGAACAAAAGGCCTGAAGCCCCTCTACAACTATTGACATTTATCAAAGTTCAGAGTTTCCAGAGGAATGTTATTAAGGAAGTGGATGTTACTCCTGCTTCCAAACCTGTCATAATATGTTATTATTGTAATGTGATTTATAACCTTCAAAAACGTGCTGGAGAGTCAGCCGTGAAAGTTTCCATTCAATAGCAGTGATGACTTTGACTAAATATTGTGTCTTCTGAAGGATCTTCAGTTTGACCTCCCACATACATCATTATACACCACTATACATCTGTATTATATGGGTGTGTACTCTACTGAATGGTAGTGGTCATGTGGTGGAAGTTCAAGATCTTGGTGGCCAACTATCAGAAGAGTTGGTGACCTGAGCCCTCCATGAAAACTCCCAGCTACTGGTCCATGCCTTGGGCTGCTGTTTCCTGTGGCTGGTTTAGGTCATTCCCTCTGGACTTGTTACTGAGCTGAAGATACACCACAGCTACTCATATTTGATGGAAGCTGAAATTGTTTTTCCATGACAGAGGTTGCAGGATTATAAATCACATGAAGCAGACAGAGCCCAAAACTTTGAGATGGAGAGGAACTGGGCTTTTCTGAGTGACTGTGGACAGGCCAGAGTGTGGGCCTATGGGATTCATTGCTACGTGTCTAGGAAGAGGTGCTTAAGACAGACAGAACCATTTCCCATGCATTTCACACGGAGCACCTTCCTTTCCCATTGTCGGCATTCTCAGTAGAGGGCTGCTGCTCCCTTCATGCTGGTGGGGTGTAAGTGAGCCATTGCCACTCTAGATTTCAACCTAAGGTTCAAGAAGGGCTTTAGCTCCAATTAGGGGCAGATTAGGACTTGATCCAAGGATTGAGCTTTAGGCACCAACAAGATGGTGATGCTGACAGTGTGGTGTTGGGTATGGAGTTGTTCTGTTTCATTCTGTAGGCCAGGAACCCTGCGAAGTTAGTCTTGCTTTGGACTCCATGACTCATTTTCCTTCCTCATTTCCAAGCCTTCTCAGCACTTCCTGTGTAAAATTTTAAAGTTGTTCATAATTTATGGCTCAAGATTGAAGTTTCTCCTGGATCCTATGTAGGGTGGGGAAAGCAGGAAGAAAATGAAGAAAGGAAGAAAATGTTGCAGATTCTACAGGGAGTTTAAAGCTTTTAGATGTTGATTTTCTCGTCCTTTGTAGAAAGATCTTCTAAGAATTCTTTAAGAAGTAGGCAGGGAAGACTTGCCTTAGACTCTGGGAATGCCCAGCAAGCACCTCAGCAACTGCTCTTTCCGCTATTGGTGTTCTACCCTTGCTTCTCCTAGTATCACACCCAGGCTCCTGAGTCACATGTGGTCCTTGGGTCCCATCTACGTCCATTCTTTCTTAGTGCTGTCCTAAAACTTAAATTCAAGGTTCTGGAGTCTCCAATTCCAATTAACGACCTCAAGTTTCTTTTTACGAAAAAGAGAAAAGAGTTATTAGAAATGGCCAACAAAGAACAAGGGGAAATACTAGTTGTCATTCAGGGTTTCCCAAATTCCCTCCCACCAAGTGGCCAATATATAGGAAAGAGAAAGACTGAAGGGCAGTAGTCGGTTGTCTTGCAAAAACTCACTCAATGATAATGAATTGGTTCAGCCTCATAGAAACCCTCCATGTATCTTCTGAGGCTGTAAATCAAATGAGAGGAGGGTGCCCATATTTCTACCTCTGGAGTTGCTGGTGGATACAAACTAACACAGCCACTTTAGACATGTAGCCTTTGGGTCAGCAGTGCAACTCACTACAGATTACATCCCCAGAGCTTCTCACATGTGGCACTCCTTGCAGATAGTCCGTATTGAATTATTTGTGTTAAATAAAAACTTCTCCAGTGCTGGTCATTTCTTCATCAGTTTGGCAGCTTTGGGATCTTCTATCTTCCTATCAGTCCAAACATCTAGATGTCTTAATGAAGTCCATGGAATGTTCTGCTTGTTGTTGAACTTGTTCTATCAGTGCCAAGCTGGCTTATCCTCACTCATACTCACTGTCATCTCATATGGAATCAACTCATAGCTGATCTTCCAGTAGTTTTATGAAGCTGTAAATCCCACAGGATTTGGAGTCACAGAGCAACTCTTTCCTGACTATGTCACCAATGCTTCCTTCATTAGTTAACAGAAAAATGCTGTAGTCCTTGCTTGCATCTCTACCCAGAACATCCTCACCTTCACCCTCCAGGATCTGCCCAAGCATACCTAGACTTACACACATTTTCATTCTATACCTTCAAAACTATTTCAGGAACAGACTTGAGGCCTTGAACACTAATGAGCAAAGACAAAATGAGCTGTGGGATGAAATAAAGAATATCATCCATGAAGAATGAAAAAGGTAATTACAAAGGCAGAGTAGGAAGAAAAGACCAAGTTGGATGTCAGAAGGGACTCTAAATATTGCACTAGAGCACCGAGAAGACAAAGAACAAATAAAAAAATTAAGGACCTGAACAGAAGATTTCAAAGGGCAGCGTGGGAAGACAAAGCAAAGTATTACAATATAGTGAAATGTACAAACAGGTGCAGCCAGAAAAACAAAAGGGCCAAACTCACTCAGTATTTCTTAAGCTGAAGGAATTGAAAAACAAATTCAAGCCATACGTTTCAATGCTTAAGGATGCTTTGGATAGAATATTAAATGATTCAAGAAGCATTGAAAGAAGATGGAAGGAGTATACAGAGTCACTGTATCAAAAGGAACTGACTGACACAGAAGAATTTCACGAAACTATGTATGAGCAAGAGCCTGTGGTATTGAAAGAAGAAGTTCAAGCTGCTATGAAAGAATTGGGAAAAAACAAAGCTCCAGGAATTGATGGCATACCAATTGACATATTTCAACAAACAGGTGCTGGCCTGGATGTGCTCACTAAGCTGTGCCAAGAAATCTGGAGGACAATCACCTGGCCACCTGACTGGAAGAGATATTTGTTCCCATTTCAAAGAAAGATGATCCAACAGAGTGTGGGGATTATAGAACAGTATTATTGATATCACATGCAAGCAAGATTCTGCTGAAGATTATTCAAAAATGACCAGAACAGCACATCAACAGAGCTGAATCAATCCACCTCATAGAGGGTCTTCCCCTCCTGCACTGTCCCTCTATGATGAAAATGGCACAGGATAGGCAAGGTTCGGATTATTATTATTCATAGGGTTGCTATGAGCTATAATTGACTCGATGCCACCTAACGACAATGACTTTTGGATTGGCAACACAACTCTTCAACCACAAGGCCACCAGAGCTCATGGAAATGCTGTTGTTTTGTACAATCGAGTTAGAACAGACCCATATTCTGTGGAAAGCCATTCTGTGGGTTTTCAGAGGCAGTAAACTGAATGGGAGTTAATTGCTCTACTTTTCCCCCTGGAGCAATTGGTGGATTTGAACCATATGCCTTTCAATTGACAATGTAGCTCCTTATCACTAGATTATGCAATGGAAATCAAATCAGAGATATAAGAAAGCACCATGAGGAAAACAACATGCATTTTAGTTACAATAATTTGTTCCATGCATGATGTCAAAGATGGCAAGTTGGGGGTGGTGGTGGGAAGCAGCATTGCCCTGGTAAGAATTCATTTCAGAGCTGATGCTTCCAAGGAAGGTCTTGATCTAGGGTTCCATGTGTCAAAGAGGAAACTTGACTTCCAGGCCTTGCTTTCCTCTGTTAGTCTAGCTCCCATCCCAACATTTATCTGTCCTCAGATGCATCATGCTGAAAAGCCAGTTGCTTAGTAAACTAAGAGGGTCTGACAGAGTCCCAGACCTGCCCTAGCCAGTGTGCATATGCAGCTTGGCTCCCAGGCTGCTGAAGGCTTGCGTCTGTGAAAGTTCTTCTCTGTTCCTGGGCACTACGGGGACTTTCAAGCAGCTGAATCCCTAACAAGAGGTTCTGTGGATGGATTTACAGACCAGGCCAAGTTTACTCTTTCTCCCTAAATGGCCCTGGAAGGTATATGGATTACCCCAAGCAGCCCCTGGTGGCACTTAGACATCAGAAAAAGAGAGTTTTTGCCTAGAGTAAACTCCTCAGTTTAAACTCCAGGCTATGTGGATGGTGCAGGCCAGGGTAGCTCTGGAAGAGAGGAGGCAGAAAGCTGTGGCCAAGGCTAATTTTGGAAAAAGGCCAGCAGCAGCTGCCATAGAGGTGATGTATGCCCAACAGGCACATGTGAGATCATTATGCAAAATAGCTAACTGACTTTGGGCTTAGAACCCTCTCCAAATTGTACTTCTCTAGCTTGCTGTTTTTGAGTTGAAAATCGGAACCGATTCATAGCTGACCATTGGTTTTCAGAAGCAGTAAATCCCAAGGAGGAGATTGTCCATCTTCTCCTCTTGGATCACCTGTTGGATTCAAACCATGAACCATTGGGTTGATACTTACCACTAAGTACCAAGCTTCTCTAGCTTATTATTGTGTGCTGTCGAATCTCCTGCAATTCATAGCGACCCTATGCACAATAGCTCTGAACCCTGCCCTATCCTGAGCCAATCTCTGAAACACCTGACACTGAGTCAATCCAGCTCATCCAGGGTCTTCCTCACCTGTGCTCTCCCTCCATCCTTCCAAGCATGATATACTGGCAACATCCCCAAAGTATGTGAGATGGAACTCTGCACCATAACTCAAATGCATGTTCCTTTATCATTCTTAGTCACTGTCCAGCTCTCTGTTGTACAGCAAGTAAGACCATGGCCTGGATCAAGTGCACTTTGGTCTCTAGACTTACATTGTTGCTCTTCAGCTCTTCTTTAGCACCCTGGCAGCAGATTTTCCTAATGCAAATCGTCTTTTGATTTCCTGACTGCTGGTGCCAAGGGTGTTGTTTGTGGAACACAGCAGGCTGAAATTGTTAACAGCCTTTCATCTGCTATCCTCCTTGGTGCAGGATTTCAAGAAGGAATCCCAGAGGGCCACGTGGTACTTTGCTGAGCATGTGGGCGTTAGTAGACAAGCTATGGAGTCTGGGGGAAGCCTGAGGCTGGGGTATTCTGAAACCGTGGGTGAGTCTGGGGTGTTGTGGAATGTAGAACTGCACGAGTGATCACAAATGCAATGGTTTCTCCTGTTTTCCATAGGGGTGCCTGATCAGTCCCTCCCTCCCCCGCAGCTCTGCAGTGCGGTGGTGGCCCGCTGCGGGTTGGGGGACGATGGGCGTAAGGCGGCTGGCGGCAGAGAGGGAGGGGGTGGAGCCTTCCGACCGGTCACCGCCCTCCCAGCCCCACCTCTCCAGCCGAGCTGAGGTGACGTCACCCCGCCGCAGATTCCCGGAGAGTCTCCCCAGGACAGCTACGCCTCCTGCGTCTGAGGATCCTCCTCCGCACCGACTTGGCTCAGGAGGCCTCTGCACTGAAGTCGTGGAGGCAGCCCGTGTTAGGTCGGGACCTTGGCCGCCGCACTCGCCCCCTGCTTCTCTCTGACCAGTGCGGGTCAATGCTCCACCGTCCGCATTCTGTGCACTAGGCTTGGGCCACGCGTCCACCCTGGACTGCAGGCAGCTTGCAACCTCCCCCCCCCCCCCCCCCCCGCCGTTCAAAACTCCACTGGGTCTGTGTCGCCTGCTTGCAGGAGCATATGCTTGGCTGGTGGCTTCAAGTCTGCTGTTTATCCATTCTTCCTACTTAACTTATGCTTTCCACTCGTCCATCTGGCTGCGCGTACCTGTCTGTCACTTGTGTAGTGTCTATACTGCACACCCCTCGCCCTTCCTCCTCCTCCTCCTTCCACCTGCCCCTAGGTCTTGGATTCAGCTCCTTCTGCTCAGAGGCTACTGACTTGCCTTCTGACCTGGGGGAGAGTCCAGATGAAGGACACAGCCGAGGTCTGACGTCACGGCCTGACTGTGGGGGCGACAAGAGCATTTAGGGGAGCGGTGGAGGCTCGAGTGGGCGGAGGAGGATGGCATGCACGTGGTTTCGGATTGGGCCAGGACTCAGATCCTAGTGGAAGGAAACCTCCTCCAGGTCTCCAGCAGCTTCCTTTTGAGCTTCCTGCCCGCCAGGGGGAGTTCTCACAATCCTTCAAGTCAGAGCCTGAGAGAAGGAAGACCCCCGCAGTGTCCAGGTTCTCGCGCAGGGTCCCGAGACTTGGTCGGCTTCGGCCAAGAAGGAGGCGGCTTGGAAGTCTCGGTGGACGCTGCAGGACACGGCGGAGAAGGGATCCTGGGAGCTGTAGGCGATCAGATCCCAGCTGCCCAGAAGCCAGTGCACGCTCAGCCTTGAGTCACTGTCCTCTAGGGCCCGCTCCTTCGTTAGCGCTGGCATACCTGAGAGCACACTTGCATCGCGCGAGCACACCCAGCGTGTCCCACACTCATCCTGCAGCTTCCTGAAATGCTTCCTGGGCGCGAGGGTGGGGTGCGGAACCGAGAGAGGGTGGCGGAGGAGATAGCGAGCCCTCGGGGCTGGGGCGCCCTTCCTCTGCTTCTCGGCACCTGGGCTGCAGAGCGGGCTAGGGGCCAAGGCTGCTGGACTCAGGTGGGCGGTCCGCCAGCACCGGTGCGGGGTCCCCTGGAGAGAGCACCTTCTCCGTCCGGGAAATCCGCAGGCGGGGCGGCATTGTCATTTTCCGTCTCGGGTTTTCACTGCTTGCGCACCAGCCACCGCCTCTCCGCTACTGCTACCTCCCTGTTTCTCTCCAGAATCCGCACCCTGCCCTCCCACGTCTGGCAATTCTGTCTGCTAGTCTCAGACCAGCTAAGTATAAGCTAAAGCTTCTGGGTTTCCTTCCTTCTTTGTCTTTATTCATCAGTCTTCCTCCTACTTCTCCACTGTGTGTTTTTCCCACTTCCGTTCTATCTCATACATATTCAGGAATCCTTGAAAATCCACCTCTAGCATTCTACACACTGAAAGCATAGATTAAAACTTCTTGGTCTCTACCTCTAGGAACCATTGCAATTGTTTTTTTTTTCTATAATTATATTTTATTAATTTT
>NW_006399870.1:4340781-4348404 GCF_000299155.1 Elephantulus edwardii
GGGGAGAAAAGTGCAACAATGAATGAATGGAAATCCAAAATCTCTGTGGATGTTCATTGAAAGTAATAAAAGAAAATAAATAAAAACAAAATAAACAAACAAAAAAACGTGGTGGTTGTGATGTGCCATCGAGTTGACTGCAACTCATAGTGACCCCAGGAGAAATAACCAATCCTCACATTACCCTGTGCCATCACCATCTCTGATATGCTCGAACCCATTGTTACAGTCACTGTGTCAATCTATCTTATTGTGCGTCTTCCATAGCCACGCTGGTCTTCCACTTTTTCAAGCATGATGTTCTTCTGCAAGGACTGACCTCTCTTAAAAACATGTCCAAAATATGTGAAATGAAGCTTCACCAATCCTTAATTCCATTGAGCATCTTGGTTGCACTTTCTTTAATATATAGCTGTTTGATCTTTTGGCAATTCATGGGGTATTTAGTACTCTTCTCCAAAACCATGACTCAAAGGCATTGATGCTTCTTCTGTTACCCTTAGTCATCGTTCAACTTTCAGATGTGTAGCAAGTAATTGAAAAGACCATGGGTTGGATCAGGAGCACCTTAGTCTTTAAACTGGCAGTCTTGCTTTTCAGCACTGTGGAGAGGTCCCTAACAGCAGATTCCCCCATGTGATACATCTTTTGATTGTTTTTTTCACTGCTGGGACAAAAACCATGGTATCACTATGAAATTAATAACTAAAATGGATGCCAGGAATAATAAAACATGAAAAAGATGTTAACAATCCCTTATTCTTCCCTGCTGCAGAAGAGGGCAGTAAGCTGCTTCTTTGTAGAATTTGAAGTAGTTTATGTACAAAGAACTTAACTTTTGGGATCCTATTTCTCCATGGTGATGTGCAGAAACAACTACTAAACCCTTAATTATTTTACTGAATGATTAGAAAGGAACTGGAACAAAGGTAGAGGGAATTCAGAGGTGAAGTGTTTGTAATCTATTATATGGAACATCTGAATATCAAGCTTTTATCCTAATTGGGTATACAATTCTATCATACTCGTTGTATCAACATGACACCAACAAACCAGCTGCTTGTACTCTTTGTAGTTTGACAGAGTCTAAGGAGCTTTGAAAATTACACTAGAATGTCAAGAGGCCAAAACAAAGGGAAGAAATGATGAAGTAAGGTAGATGAACCAAAGAGTTCAAGGGGCTTCTTGAGAAGACAGAGTTAAGTATTATAATAAAATACACAGAGTTGAAGTTATAAAACTAAAAAGGAAGAACTAGCTTGGCATTTTTCAAACTAAAAGAACTGAAAACCAAAATCCTCAAGTTGCAATACTGAAGTTTCCTATGGGCAAAACAATATAGGAAATGATAAAAGAACATGGAAGGAAAATACATAGTAATTGTACCAAAACTGTTTCAGAAGGTAGCATATGATGAGAAACCAATGGAAATGGAAGATGTTCAAGCTACATTGAAAACATTGGCAAAAAAAAATGCCTCATGATTTGATGATGTACCAATAGGCATGCTTTAGCAAACAGATTAAGCCCTGAATGTGTTCACTAATTTATTTTAGCAAATCTGGAAAACTACTTGGCCAACTGATTGGAAGAGATTCATATTTGTACCCATTCCCTGCAAAAGTGATTTAACAGAATGTGAAAATTATCTACTGATATAATTAATATCATAAGCAAGTAAATTTTTTTTAAGATTGTTTAAAAGTGACTAGAACAGTACACTGACAGGGACTGCCAGAATTTCAAACTGGATTCAGAAAAGGCTTTGGAACAAGCAATATCAGTGCTAATGTCAGATGGATTCTGGCTGAAAGTGGAAAATACCAGAAGGATGTTTACTTTACTGACTAGGCAAAGGCATTTGACTATACGTATCATAATAAATTATGGCTAACATTGAGAAGAATGAGAACCTGAGAACACTAAATTGTGCTTGTGTGAAAACTGTATCAAGATCCTGAAGCTGTTGTCTGAATAAAACCCTGGAACACTCAGGAAAAATGTATATTAGTGTTGTATGCTTTCTCTATACCTATTCACACTATATGCTGAGCAAATAATTTGAGACACTGGACTATATGAATAATGTGGCATCAGGAATGGAGGATGACTCATCAATAACTTGTGTAATGTAGATGACACAACTTTGCTTGCTGAAAGTGAAGATGATTTTAAGCAATTACTGCAAAGTATCAAACACTGCAGCCTTCAATATAGATTACATCTCACCATCAAGAAAACAAAATACTCATCACTCACTGGATTAATAGGCAACATCATGATAGAGAAAGATTTATTTTTTCCATCATTTTTATATTACTTGAATTCACAGTCAACATCTTTGCTTGAAGCAGTCCAGAAATCAGAAAATTACATTGGAAAAAAAATCTACCATCAAAGACCTCCCAAAAGAGCTACAATGCAAGATGCGAATTTAAAGTTTAAAATTAATCTGATCCAAGCCATAGTCTTTTCAACAATTGTTATGAATCTGAGAGTTGGCTAGTTAGTAAGGGTGACAGAAGAAGTATCTGTGCCTTTGAACTGTGCTGTTGTAGAAGAATATCCCATCAACTTCCAAAAGAACAAATACACGTTTGGAAAAATGCAACCAGGTTGTTCCTCAGAGGCAAGGATGGTGAACCATGTCACATATTTGTGACATGTTGTTAGAAAGGTAGAGTATCAGCCAAAGAGATGAAGGCCCTCAGCAAGACTGATTGACAGAGTGACTGTAACAATGAGCTCAAGTGTATCAGAGCTAGTGAGGACGGCACAGTACAGAGCAAGGGTCAGATACACTCTTTGTAGGGTTGTTATGAGTTTTAGTCAATTTAATGCCACTAAACAACCAAAAGGAGCTCTGGTGGCTTACCTGGCTATGTATTAGGCTGCTTACAGAAAGATTAGTGGTCTGAATCCACCATCTCTTCATGAGAGGAAGATGAGGCAGTTTGCTCCTGTAATAATTTATAGCCTCGATAGAATTGAGGATTGAGAAGTAAATGTATATATCTACTTACAGATAACTGATATTTGACAAACACATGAAACCCATTAAATGGGGGGGGGAAGACAATCTTTTTTTAATAAATGGTGCCTGTAAAATGGCATAGTGATTTGCAGAAAATTGGAAATAAGTCCATGCCTAACACTATATACAAACACACTAACAAGAGTTGAATCAAGGACCAAGTATAAAACATAAAGTTATAAAGAGCATGGAAGAAAAAATAAGAGAAAATGAGAATCTCTAATCTATGGGGCTCTGGTGGTTGAGTAATAAGGAGTCATGAGGTCAACCCAAAAGTGTGAGGTTGAATCCACCACCTGCTATACAGGAGAAAGTTGGGCTATCTTTTCCTGTGTCATTTTCTGCCTCTGGAAACTTCCTGGAGGATCCGCTATTGGTCCATTCCAATTTGATAGTAACAACAACAACAACAATATTATGATTTAAGTAGAATATAAAATATATCTAAAACTTCACAATCAAGAGAAGACAAACTTGATAAATGGGACATCTGAAAATTTAAATCCTATGTGCATCAAAAGACTTATTTAAAGTCCAAAATATTTGGCAATGGCATAACTGGAAAGGGACTTATCTCTAAAGTTTACAGAAAACTCATAAACCTGGACAAGAAAAAGGCAAACAACCCATTTACAAAATGGGTAGAGGACAAGAAAAGACACTTCACCAAAGACACATTCAGATGGCTAACAAATGCATGGGGAAATGTTAAAGATTCTTAAGTTTCAAAGAGGTATAAATCAATATGACAATGAAATACTATCTCACTCCAGCACCAAAAATGGAGTTCAAGAAGACAATAAACAAACAACAAATGATGCTAAGTGTGTGTAGAGATTGGGACTTTTATATATTGCCCTTGTTGCTGTGTACCATGGAGTTGGTACCAACCCATAACTGACACTATGAAACCCAGCGGGTTTTCAGAGGCAGTTACTCGCATGGGAGGAGACTGCCCACCCTTCTTCTGTGGAGCAGCTGGTGGCCTTGAACTGTGTGCCTTCAGGATTAAGTGCAACTTCTTGCCAGTGGGGATATAAAATGGTACAACCACTATGGAAAACATTTACATAATTTCTTAGAAAGTTGGGAATAGAAAAACCATTTAATCCAGCAGTCCTACTCCTAGGCATACATCCTAAAGAAATAAAAGCTGCTACATGAGCTCTGCTGGCTTAATGGTAAGTATTGTATTGTCTATCGGAAGGCACGGGATTCTAATTCACCAGCTGCTCCGTGGGAGAAAGATGGGCAATCAAGTCGTGAGATTTACTGTCTCTGAAAACCCACTGGATAGTCAGCTATGAGTCAATTCTGATTTGATGGTACATAACATATGCTCTCTGCAGTATTGCTTATAATAGCAAAGAGATGGAAACCACCCAACTGTCCATCAACGGATGAATGGATAAAGAAACTATGGTAGGAAACTCTGAAAAACTATAAAGAACTTGAGAAATACTGTATAACATGCATGAATTTAGAGCACATTATGCTAAGTGAAATGAAACTGTCACAAAGGACAAATATTTTACAAAGTCAGTAATGAAAAAAGCTAAAGAAGGGACTGCCAAAAGAATAAACTGATATGTATGTCTTAGAGAAGGTGCAGCTAGAATGCCCCTTCCAGAGGATGGCAAAGCTTCATCTCACATATATCGGGCAAGTGTTGCTGTTCATATGTGCCGTTGAGTTGACTATGACTCACAGCAACCTTCTGTCAATGGGTCTGAATCCTGTACTATCTTGAGCCAGTCTCACTGTCTCCAGCACAGCTGGCCGCATTACTCAGGTCACTGTGTCAATCCATATCATCCAGGATCTTCCTCTTCTGTGCTGTTTCTCCACTTTTCCTTCTCCAAGGACCATCAGGTAACATGCCCAAAGTATGTGAGATGGAGATTCTAAATCCTTGCCTCCAAGGAGCAACCTGGCTCCTTAGAAAGGAACATCATGCTTGAAAAGGTGGAGGGTCAGTGAAAGAGAGGAAAACCCTTAAAGAGATGATTGGCACAGTGATGGCAGCAATAGACTAAAATATCTCAGAGACGGTTAGATGGCACAGGATCAGAAAGGATTCAGATCTTTTGTTCATAAGGTTGCTAGGAGTAAGGCTAGGCAGTACCTAATGATAAAGAAAGAAACAGCAACAAAGAATGGCTATTAAAATGAAGTCATCAGATAACATCATAAATTGTGAATTAAAGTCGTAAGACAAAAGCGGCACACAGAATCACAAGACTATAAGCATCTCTCTGAAAGGCCAATCGTAGTAAGAATAGCACAGGCCCTTATTACTCCAGAGCAGAAAGCAGATAAAGAGCCTGTCGCCCAGCTCCATGGTGCCTCTAGAGCCTTATCAACAACAAAAAGTTCTTTTATTTGTTGCTGACTCGCAGTTATAGTACCAACAATGGGGTTTATTAGGGAAGGAGGTTAGAGTGGGGGAGGCAAAGATTATCACCCAATACAAACCCAAGTTTTAGCCAAGCAGATCCAGCGCACAATTCCTCCGTAAGTCCAGGCTCCAGTTGTAGTTGAGCAGTCAAATCCAAATCATCCAGCAAGGTTTGCCTCAGAGCAGTTAAAATTCAACTTCTTCAAACATCTGCCAAGAACATCTAAACCTTTAACTGTGGTCAGCACAAATACAAGAATCCTCAGGTCAATTTCTTCTCAGCAATGCCACAGTCAGTCTCTCCACCACCAGGGTCCTGCTCTCACCAGTGTCTTATTGCCACAAATCTTGTTTACCGTGGATCTTTCTGGCCTCAATCTTGCTGCCCAGTGTGGGAGGCCCTCTTTCTCTTGTCCATACCTGTTGATGACTTGCAAGACCATGTGTCTGCAGTTAAGGTAGCCAGAGACTAGAGGCTAAATGGCTAAATAAAGGTCAATATTTAGAGTACCACAGGAGGAAAATGTGCTACAATGAGTGAATGAAAATCCAACTTTTTTGTAAATCTTTGTTAAAATCACAATAAAATAAAGTTTTAAAAGTGTGCAACATTATGAAGAGTATGTGTATAAAAACTCAAAGAAAAACCAAGATTTTTTGTAAAATTTCCCTCAAATCACAGTAAAAATATCTAATAAAAATCAATCAATAAATAATATTACAGTTTCAGAAACCTGGTGGAGGGTCATACTAAGTCAAAATCAACTCTGTAACAATGGGTGCTTTTGTTGCTGTTGTTTGTTAATTGGTACAATTGTAAAATCAAACTGTTAGTATGGAATGTATTCTGGGGTAGGAAGAAGGGGTGTAGAATACATTTCAGGAGATGCAGAATTGAGAATCACACCTGAGACCATAGCACTAGGCCTTCCTCATGTCCTCTCATCATTTCTCAGGGTGGCGAGAGCCTTGTGTCTTTCCTTCTGTCTGTGGTTGGAGAGAGAGATGGAGACTTCTTCTAGTTCTATAGGTTTGCCCTTACTTCTGGCTGCTTGCTTGGACTGATCCAGCAAGGTTAGAAGACAGAAAACAAATATAAAAATAGCTGCAGGATGAAAGATTCCCATCTGTTGTGTGGGCAGCAAGTACTGAGGAAGATGCTAGATTACTTGGTCTCCCAGTTAAGAGCTGTATTGGGGACTCTGACCTTAACCAGGCTGTGAGAAGTGGCCAATATCCGTGGGAGACCATAGAACAGAATAGAAGCAGAAACTTCTTAAATGTGTCCTTAAGCCTTTCATGGGTCAAGCTACTCATCCCTCTGCACTCAAGTTTCCATTTTATAATGTGGAATGATAATATATCATCCTCATAAAGTTACTTTGTGAATTAAGAAAATGCAGGCAGATAAAATAAAGAAAAGAAAATACCTGCACTAGCATTCCAGGAATATACTGTTGCTGTTGTTGTTGCTAGGTGCCACTGAGTCAAATCCAATTTATAGATAATCTTGTGAACTATCAAAGCTTTAACCTATTCTCCTCCGTTATTATAACCTCTGCTGTTGTTGCAGTAACTGTGTCTTGTTGAGGGTCTTCCTTTCTTTCACTGACACTTCAATTTTCTTTCTTCCCCCTTTTCTTGCTGTGTGCTGTCAAATCAGACCCTACTGGCAGAGGTGGAGATTGCCCCTCCTTTTCCAGTGGAGCATCTGTTGGATTTGAACTGTGCACCTTCAGGCTTGCAGTGCAGCTTCTTGCCAGTAGGCCACCAGAGCTCCCTGACACTTCAATTTTCTAAGCATGATGTCCTTTTCCAAGGATGGATCTTTTCTGACAACACGAGTTGTTGTTGTTATTATATGCTATTAAGTCGCCTGCAGCTCACAGTGACCCTATGTATAATAGCTCTGAAGCCTGCCTTGTCCTGAGCCAGTCTCATGGACTCTGATATACTTAGTCCCATTGCCATAGTCACAGTATCAATCCACCTCATCCAGGATCTTCCTCTCCTGCGGTGTTCCTCCATTCTTCTGAGCGTGATATCGTTCTCCAAGGATCAGTCCCTCCCGGCCACATGCCCAAAGAATGTATGACAGAGTTTCAAAATCCTAGACTCCTAGAATAAAAATTGGTTTAATTGTCTTCAAGACACATCTATTTGTTTTCTTGGTGGTGCATAGTATGGTTCA
>NW_006399870.1:4348504-4349462 GCF_000299155.1 Elephantulus edwardii
TTTTGTGACTGGGATATTTCACTCAGCATAATGTTCTCCAGAGTCAACCATTTTGAATAATATTGCATGAGTTCCTTGTTTTTTAATGCACCATTGCAATTATTAAATGCTGGCAAGTCACCTCTAACTCAGAGACCCTCTGTGCAACAGAAAGAAACACCATCTAATTCTGGGCCGTTCTGTGGGTTAGTCAATTGGAGCCACTGCATCAATTCTTCTTGTTGAGGGTTTTCTTCTTGTTCTTAACTTTCTCATTTACCAAAACATGTCCTTCGTTAGGGAATGACCCCTGCTTTTAAATGCCCAAACTATGTGAGACAAATCTTACCATCCCACTTCTAAGGAGTTATACTTGTCCCAAGACAGATTTGTTTGTTCTTTGGGTAGCCCACCTCTACTCAAAATTTTTCACCAACAATTTAAAAGTATCAAATCTTCCTTATTTACTGTTTATATACAAATGAGGTGATTGAAAAAATACTATTACTTGAAGGAGGTACGCCTTACTCTCCAAGCTGATTTCCTTGCTTGTGAGCAACTTAAAGAGGTCTCTGGCAGCAAGTTTGCCCAGTGCAATAGGTCAATTGATTTCTTGACTGCTGTTTTCATGAGTGTTATTGTGGATCCAAGTGAAAATAAATTCTTGACTACTTGAATTTATCCCCCTTTTATTATATTGTTTACTGGCTCAGTTTGAGGATTTTTAAAAATTTATTTTTTGTTGAGGTATAACCCATATTGAAGACTATTAGAGTCTTTTAACTTCATCAATGACTGCTTCAGTTTTTCTGTTTACTGCAGGTAAGTTATGCCATTTTCATTATAAGATGGCGAATGCAGTATTAGGATTGGAAAAAGACTAACCAACATCCTGCAATATGCAGTGATTAAGATTGCACTGGAGCGTAGAGAAGCCAAAGCACAAGGAAGAATTCAAGATACTAAAGAGCTGAACAGA
>NW_006399870.1:4358376-4360955 GCF_000299155.1 Elephantulus edwardii
TTTTTAAAAAAATTATACTGATTTCTTTATAAAGTTCGAAAACATTGTTTTTCACACAAGATCCTTCCCTTTTCCTTCACCCCTCATCAAATTGTACAAACCTATGATTAACAACCTCCCCCACCTTCACCCCCCAACTTGGATCCTCATACTCATTCTGAAATAATGGCTTTTATACACTATTTCTCCTTGTGGGACTGAGTTAGTTCTCTCAGCATAATGCTTTCCAGTCCCTAGCAAGTTAGGTAGTAATTTACAAAATCATTGCTTTTGTGTGATGTGTAGTATTCCATTGAATGAATGTATCACAACTTCTCAATCTATTTGTTTGTGGTTGGACATTTGGGCTGTTTCCATGTTATTGTGATGGTGAATAATGCTACTATGAATATTGGTATACAAGTCTCCATTTATGTCTCAGTTCTCACTTGTTTTTTCAGGGTGTATTCAAAACAGTGGAATAGCTGGGTCGTATGGAATTTCTACATTCAACTTTTTGAGGAAGTGCCAAACTGCCTTTCAGAATGGTTGTACCATTTTACAATCTCACCAACAATATATAAAAGTTCCAATCTCGCTACATCCTCTCCAACATTTATTACTTGCTGTCCTGTTACACTTTGTTACTGCTACTGGAGTGAGAAGGTAGCTCATTGTGGTTTTGATTTAAATCTCTCTTATTGCCAATGATTTGGAGCATTTCTTCATGTGTCTGTTGCCCATTTGAATATCTTCCTCTGTGAAAATTGTTTCCGTGTCTTTTGCCCATTTTGAAATTGTGTTATCAGCCTTTTTCTTGTGGAGGCCCAAAAAGTATTCTGTAAAATTTTATGTTTCTGAGATGTTATTACCAAATGTCCATTCCTAGTCTGTAGGTTTTCTTTTCACCCTGTTGGAGAAAGTTTTGATATGCACAGAGATTTAATCTTTAGAGGGTCCCATTCATCAACTGTATCCTCTTCAAATTGTGCATTTCTGGTTTTATTTGGCAGTCTATACCTTGGACTAGTGCTTCTAAGCTTGATCCCAGTTTGTATCTGATGAACTTTATGGTTTTGAGATTTACTCCCAAGTCTCTTATTCATCTTGAGGTGATTTTTGTCTTTGGTGTGAGATGGTCCTTTGGTCCTGATTCAAATTTCTTTAAGTGGCTGTCCCATTTTGCCAGCACCATTTGTTGAAAAGGTTGCCATTTCCCCAATTGATAGGTTTACTTCCTTGTCAAATATCAGTTGACCGAAGATAGCTAGGTCTATTTCTGGGTTCTCTATTCTGTTCCACTGGTCTACATGCCTGTCATTGTATCAAGACTGTGCCGTTTTTGTTAATACCACTGTGTAGTAGGTTTTGAGATCAGAAAGTGCTATGCCTCCCACTTCATTTTTGTTTCTCAGAAGTGTTTTGCTTATTTGGAGTCTCTTTCCTCTCCAAATAAACTTGACAATATCCCTTTCAATCTCCTTTAAAAATGAATTTGGTATGTGGATTGTGTTTGCATTGTATATATAGATTGCTTTTGGTGGAGTTATCATTTTCACAATATTGAGTCTGCCTATTCATGAACAGAACACATTTTTCCATTTCTCTAGCTCTTTTAATGTGTCATGCAGACATGTTCTGTAGTTTTCTTTGTATAGGTTCTTTTATCTCTAGTTAGGTCCACTCCTAAGTATTTCAATTTTGGTTGTCTATTGTAAATTGTACTGCTTTCTTGATTTCCTTCTCTGAGTTTTCTTTGTTACTCTAGAAAGATCCTACAGATTTTTGGATATTGATCTTATATCCTGCCACTCTACTAAATTGGTCTACCAGCTCTAATAGGTTTTTTGTTGAGTCTTTAGGGTTTTCTGTGTACATTATCATCTCATCTATGAATGGTGATGATTTAACCATCTCTTTGCCAATCTGGATACCTTTTATTTCCTTTTTTTTGTCACATTGCCCTAGCAAATACTTCCAATACAATATTGAATAGAAGTGGTGACAGTGGGAATTCTTGTCTGTTCCCTGTTCTCAAGGAAAACGCTTTTAGGCTTTCTCCATTGAGAATGATATTGGCTCTTGGTTTTGCATATATACCTTCACTATGTTGAGGAAATTCCCTTCTATTCCAATTTTGCTAGTGTCTATATCATGAAGAGGTGTTGGATTTTTTCAAATGCCTTTTCTGTATCAATTGTTAAGATCATATAGTTATTATTATTTACTTTGTTAATATGGTGAATTATGTTGATTGCTTTCATGATGAGGAACCATCCTTGCATACCTGTTATGAATCCCACTTGGTCATGGTGAATTATTATTTTTTATGTGCTTTTGGATTCTATTGACTAGGATTTAGTTAAGTATTTTTGCATCTATATTCATGAAAGATATTGGACTATAGTTTTCTTTCCTGTTAATATCTTTGCCTGGTTTTGCTTGCTTTATAGAATGACTCTGGGAGTGTTCCTTCTTTTTAAATTTTTTTAAACCGTTTAAGTAGAATTGGTGATAGATCCTTTCTGAATTTTTGGTAGAATTCAGCTGTGAAGCAATCTGGTACAGGACTTTTCTTTTGGGGAAGTTTTTTGTTTTTT
>NW_006399870.1:4361422-4363124 GCF_000299155.1 Elephantulus edwardii
CCCTCTCGCCCGCCCCCATTAAGTTTGCCCGTGGTTTGTCAATTTTTTTGACTCTCAAAAAACCAGCTCCCTTGGATCATTCAAAAACAAACAAACAAACAAACAAACAAAACAAAAAAACCAGCTCCTGGTCTTACTGATGTTTCAATTGTTTTTCTGTTTTCTATTTTGTCGATATCAGCTCTTATCCTGATAATTTCTTTTCTTCTAGAGGCTATAGGATTAAATTGTTGTTCTTGTTCTAGTTGATGAAGGTGTTGAATTAGATTATTGATTTTTTCTTCCTTCCTTTTTTAATGTGTGTGCCTATTGCTATGAACTGCCCCCAAGGATTACCTTAGCTGTATTCCAGAGGTTTTGGTGTGTTGTAGTTTCATTTTAATTTGTTTCAATGAACTTTTAAATTACATTCTTTATTTCTTTTATAACTCAATCTTGTTCTAGCAGAGAGTTATTTAACTTCCACATGGATGATTTTTTTTTTATCCCACTATGTGATCATTTTGGGAGAACATACCATGTGTACTTGAGAAGAGAGTAAATTGAGCTTTAGTTGGACGCAGTTTCTTGAATACATCCACAAGGTCAAGTTGGCTGATTGTGTAGTTTAGGTCTCCTGCATCTTTATTGAATTTTTTTGGGTTGACCTATCCATTGGTGACAGTGGTGCATTGAAATCTCCTACCATTATTGTAGTGTTATTTCTTTCTTCAATTCTGTTAACCATTGTTTAATGTATTTTGCATGTCTATCATTTGGTGAGGCAGTCTTCAGAACGGAGCAAGAAAACATAATTGCATGGTTCAAAATTGGGAAGGGTGTACATCAGGGATGTGCCCTGTCTCCATACCTTTTCAACCTGTATGCAGAACAGATTATCCGGGAAGCTGGGCTCTGTGAGGAGAAATGTGGGGTCAAGATTGGTGGACGATTTATCAACAATCTGCGTTATGCAGATGACACAACCCTGCTTGCTGAGACTGAGGAGGACCTGAAGCACTTTCTGCAGAGGGTCAAGGACTGCAGCCTTCAATATGGATTGAGGCTCAATGTCAAGAACACAAAGATTCTCCTCACTGGGCAGATTGGTAGCATTGTGATAGATGGTGAAAAGATTGAGATTGTTCACTGCTATAGTTTGCTTGGCTCCACGGTCAACATTCTTGGCACCAGCAGCCAGGAAATTAAAAGACATATTGCGATGGGAAAGCTTACTGTTAAGGACCTTTCCAAAGTTCTGAAGAGCAATGGTGTCTCTCTGGAGACTAAAGTGTGTCTTATATAGGCCATGGTCTTTACAATCACTTTGTTATGCATCAGAGAGTTGGACAGTGACTAGGGAGGATAGAAGGGGAATTGTTCTCCAGATTTCTTGGTACAGCCTCGTGAGCACATCCAGGGCAGCATCTGTTAGCTGAAATTGATATACCATCTATTCCTGGGGCCTTATTTTTTGCTATTTCCTTCAAAGCAGCTTGAACTTCTTCCCTCATCACCATAGGCTCTTGCTCAAATGTTATTTCATTATATTCTTCTGTATCTGCCAATTCCTTTCGTTACAATGTCTCAATATATTCCTTCCATCTTCTTTTGATACCTCCTGGATCATTTAACATTCTGCCTAAAGCATCCTTGATTATAGCAACTCGAGGTTTAAATTTGTTCTTCAGTTCCTTGAGCTTAAGAAATGCTGAACGAGTTC
>NW_006399870.1:4389069-4391215 GCF_000299155.1 Elephantulus edwardii
AGGACCTTGCTCAAACCTCTGCTGTCTCAGTGTGCTCACGACTGGGGTCCTTACTCAAATTCCTGCTGTCCGTTTCCTATCCAGTGGTTTTCTCAGTGTTCCCTGCCTCATGGCACTTACACAGGTGCCCTCACACAACAGCCCCTGCTCCAACAGGATCCTGGATCCGACAGGATCCAAAAAGTCAACGTCAAATTCCCACCAACCCAGTAGCCTTTTGATGGTCTGCAGAGTTCACAGAAGCCAGCTGGCTGGCCCATTTTGGGCAGTTTGTGTAGCCCAAGAGAGCTCGGCCAAATTCCCCACCAGTGGGCACGCCCTTAGGTGCTCTTCCAGGTAATCAGCAATGCCCCAGTAAAGACAGCCAAGATCCTACTGGCCTTTCTCCTGCCACGTTAGTTCTATAACAGCTTGGCTGATAGCTCCGGGTGATGGCTGGATCCGTGGTGGTGCCCTGAGGTCACAGGGCTGTGGTGGAGGCTGAGGTGTGTGCTTGTGGAGCTGCAAGGGGGGCGGGGTAAGGGGAGTAAAGCAAGGGACTTGGGGGACCTAAGGAGCACAGGGCTTTGACACTACCACCAAGAGGTGGGGGCGGAGCTTGGGTGCTGCTGGGGGTTTATGCAGCAGCACCATGTGTGTTTGGGGTCACACAGGTGCGGGCTGCAGGAGGGTCCCACAGTGGTGGGTAGTCTTTGCTCCTCTGGGGTCTCACGGTCTTCGCTCCTCTGGAGTTCTGCAGTGGGTGGCTGACTGTTCCTCTTCCCGGGTCTCTTCCCGGCCCGTCTGGTGGCGGAGTTCCTCCGTCTGGATTTTTGCTTTCTAAATGTTGAAATGTTAAAGGCTATGGTCTTTGATCTTCTTAATTAATTAAGAGTTCAAGTTTTGTGCACTTTCTGCAAGTAAATTTGTGTCATCTGCATAATGCAGATTGGTGAATCTTCCTTCATTCCTGATGCCAGATTTTTCTTCCTACATCCCTGCATCTTAAACTATTGTACAATATATAGATTGTCTAGATGTGGGAAAAGGATAATACCCTAATGAATGCCTCCTTCAATCCTGATGCCAGATTTTTCTTCATATATCCCTGGATCTTAAACTATTGTCCAATATATAGATTGACTAGATGTGGGGAAAGGATAATTCCATAATGAATGCCTTTCTTGATTTTAAACCATGTAGAGTAGGACAGTACATTGACAAAAAACTGCCAGAAATACAAGAAGAAGAGTTTAGAAAAGATCATGGCACTAGGGATATTATTACTAATATCCCTGGTTTGATGAACCTTGGCTGAAAGCAGAAGATACCAGAAGGAAGTCTGTGTTTCACTGATTATGGAAAGGCATTTTACCGTGTGGATCACAACCAATTGTGGCTCACACTGAGTAGAATGGGAATTCCAGCACACTTGATTGTGCTTATATGAAACCTATACTCCATACCTTTTCAATCTTTATGCAGAGCATATTATCCCAGATGCTGGGCTCTGTGAGGAGAAATGTGGCATCAGGATTGGAAGAAGACTCATCAACAGTCTGTGTTATGCAGATGACACAATGCTGCTTGCTGAAATTGAGGAAGACCTGAAGCGCTTGCTGTGGAAGGTCAGGGACTGTAGTCTTCCATATGGATTAAGGTTCAATATCAAGAAAATAAAGATTCTCACCACTGGATCAATTGGCAGCATCATGATGGATGGTGAAGAGATTGAGATTGTTCACAGTTTTGGTTTGCTTGGCTCCACTTTCAAAAGTCTTGGCACCAGCAGCCAGGAAATCAAAGATGTATTGCAATGGGAAAGCCTGTGGTTAGAGACCTCTCAAAAGTACTGAAGTGCGACGATGTCAGTATGTAGATTAAGGTGTGCCTGATACATGCCATGGTCTTTGCAACCACTTGCTATTCATCAGAGAGCTGGACAATGACTAGGGATGATAGAAGGAGAATTGATGACTTTGAGTTGAGGTGTTGGAGAAAAGTATTGAATAAACCATGAACTGCTAAGAGAAAGAACAGGTTTGTCCTGGAGACGGTGAAGCCAGGCTGCTCCTTGGAGACAAGGATTCTGAAGCTTTGTCTGACATACTTTGGACATTTTGCAAGGAGGAACCAGTCCTTGGAGAAGGACGCCATGCTTGGGAAG
>NW_006399870.1:4400350-4402525 GCF_000299155.1 Elephantulus edwardii
GGGACAGGTCTTTGGAGAGGGACATCATACTTGGGAGGGTGGAGGGATGGTGCAAGAGGGGAAGACCCTCTATGAAATGGATTGATTCAGTAACTGGGGTAATCGGAATGGGTGTGTCAGAGGCAGTGCGATTGGCACAGGATAGAGCAGGGTTTAGGGCTGTTGTACATAGGGTCGCTATGAGTCGCAAATGACTTGACAACACATAACAACAAACAACATTGTGAAGAGTATTCTTTTTCTCAGCTCCAGTTCTGTGTTGTTTTTGCTACTGTAGAGAAATCCAATTGATTTTTGTATTTTTATCTTGTATCCTGCCAAATTGCTGAATTGGTCAACTATGTCCAGTAGTTTTCTTGCTGAGTCTTTAGGGTTTTCTAAGTATACTATCATATCATCTGCATAGAGAGATATTTTTACCTCCTCTTTGCCAATTTGGATACCTCTTATTTCCTTCTCATGCCTTATTGCTATTGCTAAGACTTCCAATACAATATTGAATAGGAGCGGTGATAGTGGCCATCCTTTTCTAGTTCCTGTTCTCAAGGACAATGTCTTTAATCTCTCTCCATTAAGAACAATGTTGGCTCTTGAGTTTGCATACATACTCTCTACTATGTTGAAGAAATTTCTCTCAAATCCTATATTGTTGAGTGTTTTAATCAGGAAAGGGTGCTGAATTTTGTCAAAGGCCTTTCCTGCTTCAATTGATAGGATCATGTGGTTCTTGTTCTTTGCTTTGTTAATGTGATGAACTACATTGATTGTTTTTCTTATGCTAAACCATCCTTGCCTAACTGTTATGAATTCCAGTTGGTCATGGTGCATTATTTTTTTTATGTACCCTTGGATTCTATTGGTCAGCATTTTATTCAGGATTTTTGCATTTATATTTATGAGAGATACTACCCTACAGTTTTCTATTTTGGTGGTATCTTTACCTGGCTTTGGTATCAAAAGATATGTTTGCTTCATAGACTGAGTCTGGAAAACTACCATCTTTTTCTATTTTCTGAAATACTTTATGTAGGATTAGTGACAGTTCTGTGAATGTTTGATAAAATTCACTTGTAAAACCATCTTGCCCAGGATATTTTTGGCTGGAAGTTCTTTTATTACCTTTTCAATTTCTTCTTTTTCAATGAGTCTGTTTAGATGTTCAGTTTTGGCTGGTGTCAGTTTAGGTAGATTGTGAATTTCTAAGCCCATTTCCTCTAGCTTTTTATATTTGTTTGAGTATAATTTTTCATAATATTCCAGTGTTAGCCTTTTAATTTTAGGTGGTTCTGTTGTGAAATTGCCCACTTTATCTCTTATTTGGATAATTTGTGTCTTTCCCTTCTTTTCTATTGTTAGTTTTGCTAGTGGTTTGTCGATTTTATTTAATTTTTCAAAGAACCAACTTCTAGGTTTGTTAATGGATTCAATTGTTTTCATGTTTTCTATTTCATTTATCTGTGCAAATTTTTATAATTTCAATTTTTTTAGAGGGTGTCGGGTTTTCTTGCTGTTCTTTTTCAATTTTTTTTTTTATGTTGAGTTAGAGAGTCAATGGTCATTTTTTCTGCCTTTTGATATGTTTGCTTATTGCTATAAATTGACCTCTGATTACTGCTTTGGCTGTTTCCCAGAGGTTTTGATAAGTGGTGTTTTCATTTTCATTTGTTTCAAGAAACTTTTTAATTTCATTTTTTATTTCTTCTAGTACCCACTCATATTCAAGCAAGGTGTTGATCAGCTTCCAAAGGAATGGGATTACCCCCTCCCCCTTTATCGTCTTGTTATTAATTTGGGATTTTGTAGCATTTTGGTCTGAGAAAATGTTTTGTATTATTTCTATGTTTTTAAATTTATTGATGCTTGCCTTGTGACCTAAAATGTGATCTGTTCTGGAGAATGTTCCATGCACATTGAAGAAGACGATATACTGTGTTTTTTTGGGGGGGGGGTACAGTAGTCTATAAATATTTGTGAGTTCGAGTTGGTTTATTGTGTGGTTTAATTCTTGAGCATCTTTGTTGAGGTTTTTTTTCTGGTAGTTCTATCTTTTCTTCAGAGTGGTGTGTTGCAGTCTCCAGCTACTATAGTATTGTTGTCTATTTCCTTTTTCAGTTTTGTTAATGTTTGTTTTATATATTTTGTAGGTCTTTAATTTGCTGCATAGGTATTTATTAT
>NW_006399870.1:4402625-4410115 GCF_000299155.1 Elephantulus edwardii
AGTATTGAATAAACCATGAACTGCTAAGAGAAAGAACAGGTTTGTCCTGGAGACGGTGAAGCCAGGCTGCTCCTTGGAGACAAGGATTCTGAAGCTTTGTCTGACATACTTTGGACATTTTGCAAGGAGGAACCAGTCCTTGGAGAAGGACGCCATGCTTGGGAAGGTGGAGGGACAGTGCAGGAGAGGAAGATCCTTGATGAGATGGATTGATTCAGTGACTGGGGTAATGGGGTAGGTGTGTCAGAGATAGCGATATTGGCACAGGATAGGGCAGAGTTTAGGACTGTTGTACATAGTGTCTCTATGAGTTACAGGCTACTTGATGACACATAACAACAGCAACATACCTAGACCAGGAAGCTGTTGTCTGAACAGATCAAGAGAACATCACATGATTCAAAATCAGGAAAGGAATGCTTCAGGAATATATCCTTTCTCTGTACCTTTTCAATCTATGTATTGAACAGATCATTTGAGAAACTGACCTTTTCTTTGAGAAGAATGTGACATCAGGATTGGTGGGAAACATATCAAAATCTGTGGTATGCAGATGACACAATTTTGCTCCCCAAAACTAAAGAGGAGTTGAAGTATTTGCTGCAGAAGGTGAAAGGCTACAGTCCTCAATTGAATTGCATCTCAATGTCAAGAAAACAAAGACCCTTACCACTGAGTTAATTGGAAGTATCATGATAGATGGGGAAAAGATTGAGATTGTTAATAATTTCATCTTTCTTGGATTCACTATCAACACTCTGGTCTGCTGTCAGGGACCTCTCTGGAGTGCTGAAGAGCAAAGATGCCAGTCTAAAGACTAAGGTGCATCTGATCCAAATAATGATCTTCATGCTTGCTATGCATCTGAGAGCTGGGCAATGATGAAGGATGACAGAAGAAGAATTAATCCCTTTGAGTTGTGGTGCTGGAGCAGTGTGTTGAACACATACTGGGCTGCAAAGAGAACAAACAGGTTTGTTGTGGAGTAAAACTAGGTTGCTCCTTGGAATTAAGGATTTTTAACCTCCAGCTCACATACTTTGGGCATGTTAGCAGGGGGAGTGAATACATGAAGAAGGAAATTATGCTTGAAAGAGTAGAAAGTGAGTACAAGATAGGAAGATCCTGGATGAGATAAATTGAAAATGACTGTTGCAATGGAATGCGGTATGTCAGAGACATTGAGGTTGGCTCAGGATAGGGCAAAGTTTAGAGCTATTGTTTTTAGGGTCACTGTGAGTTGTAATTGATGACAGAAATGAAAAGAAAAATAAAATGATTGAATTTTGTATTTACAATGATCATTGTAAATGTTGACTCAACACCACATAACAACAACGAGTTCATGTGGATTCAACACACCTCACAACAACAAGAACAACAACAACAACAAAAACAACAGCCCCTATTGGTAAATATAACTGTTTTTAAGACATTGCCTCCCCCCAGATGCCTTACAAAAGAGACTACTTTCCAGATCTAATGTGTAAAAGATTAAAATTTTCTTAATCTTTTATGACAAGGTATTTACCTTAACATTAATAAAGACTATTTTTATATCTTTCATTTTTCTTGCTACCATCTTTCATAAACATTTTCAGTAAAGATACAGAAAAATAACCACTCCTTTATGTGTTTTTCCATAGGCACCAAATAGGTAATTTTACTCTTTCTGTAGGTTTATATCTCTTTCTAAGGGCTAGTCTTGTCTTGTAAGGTAAAGATCAGGTCTCCCAAGCTCACAAGCCATTCCTTAGTTCCCTAAAGTAAAATAAAGAATAGTCCATTGGTGAGTTGACTCTGCTTAATGACAAAAAGTATTACATTTGAAAGCTTTTCCTTTCAGCTCACAACAAATTTGAGGTTGATTTATCATGCTAAGACTAGCTTTAGGCTACTGTTACTCAATCATGTCGGAGAACAAAACTGGGACGAGAACAAAACAAGGACTCTCATATGTGAAAAGTGCATAAAAGAGGTACATGGTGCAGGTTTGGGAAAAGCTGCCTGATTCTCCACTATATCATTCATAATATGTGCCCTTAAGCATCTTGAAAAGCACTTGTGAACCTGCCAAGAAGCCAGTCTAAAAATAAGCATGAAATAGCTGTGATCATGAAGAAATGTAGAGATGATGATGTACTCTGAATAAAAAGTTGTGAGATTCAGGACCCTGGATGCGATGGCAGCACATACCCAGGCTTCTGTTCTAGTGAACGAATTAAGAGTCAAGTTAACATAGCTGAGTAGGGATGGTTGCATCTATTTGAAGACTTTTATTTAGATTTGAATCAGTTCAGTCCAAAAGTGCAACAAACCCATAGTGAGCAAATATCATGTGCCTTAGAATTACAAATACAAAATTACACCACTCCTTAGGAAAGTTTTCATTTATGTATGAAATCTTGGAGACTTTCTGATGTTTCCATTACCTTTTACAACAAATGTGCAGTAGCTTTATGGATTTCTAGTTTGCTGTGTGCCCTAGCTTCAGGATCTTTTTTAACAATTACGTATTTCTTGTCCACTTCTTTTAGTTATAAACATTCTTTCCTAATCAATGGGAACATTTTGTCACCGACATATTCCTTCCTCCCTTTTCAGACCTTCCTTTAACATTTTCAATTACTTATAGGCTGTTCTCCAGAAAAAAAAGAGAGAGAAAAGGATTCTACTTCTTTCATATGTCTGCCTGGTATAAATTCAAATTCCATAAACCTCCATCAAATGACTCTTAGCCTGAGAATAAAAGATGAAGAATGGTGAATTGGGACAGCAGTCTTTTGCTCTTTCCGGTAATATACCCTGGATCAGAATGTCCATGTTGATAAAAATATATGCCTGTTCATGCTTTAAAATAAGATTTATAATTTTAGAGAAGCTTTCTGTGAGGAGTCAATAGTCTAAAGACAGAAATTATCATTTAGACACACCTACAAATTTTTAATTTTTTTAAAAAATAAGTTGAAACATTTCTATACCATGCACAAATCAAAGTAAGTATGTTTGTCATGTGATGTAGTTTGGTTAATCTATCCTTGGATATTCATTCAGGAACTTTTTCCTCTCCTGCACCTTAGATGATTTGTCAAAATCCATTCCTTTTAGAAGTCATGTGTAGATATGTGTGACAGACAAGTGACCTTCTTGTAGAATATTGCTGCTAATTACGATTTATGAGAGATAGATTGAGCAAGCAGTCATGACATCATTCAAGAGTACTGCTGCTGATCTTTTAGGCAGTGTGGCAAGATGTGAAATACTTGTTTTAATTTGTCTTTGATCATTTATATTATTTTGATTTAATGATGGATGGAGAAAAGATTGAGGCTGTTAATAATTTCATCTTACTTGGCTCTACAATCAATACTCTTAGCACCAGCAGTCAGGAAATCAAAAGACAAATTGCATCGGGGAAGTCAGCTGTCAGGGACCTCTCCAGAGTGCTGAAGAGCAATGATGTCAGTCTAGAGACTAAGGTGCACCTGATCCAAGCTATGTTCTTCCCTGCTATTTCCTATGCTTCAGAGAGCAGGACAACACTAAAGATGACAGAAGAAGAATTGATGTCTTTGAGTTGTGGTGCTGGAGAAGAGTCTTGCCAGGAGAACAAATAGATCTGTCTTGGAGAGGGTGAAACCAATTTTTTCCTTGGAGGCATGGAGTTTGAAACTTTCTCTCACATACTTTAAGCATGTTGCTAGGAGGGACCAGTCCTTTGAGAAGGATATCATGTTGGAAGGGAAAAGGAACAGCTCAGAAAAAGAAGAAGACCCTGGATGAGATGGATTGACATGATAATGGGGACAATGGGCGTAGGTGTGTCAGAGTCACTGAGGCTGGCTTAGGATAGGGTAAGGTTCAGAGTTATTGTACATAGGGTTGCTATGAGTCACAAAGGCTTAATGGAACAAAACAGCAACAACAACAACAATAACAATATGGAAAGGTAATTTATAATTTGAGACAGAGACAATTCTTTAATAGTCTAAAGACAGATATCATCACAGAACATAAAGAACAAAATTTTTATCTTTTTTAAAAAATAAGTGAAAACATTTTTTAATACCATACAGGAACCAAAATATGACTTTGAGTCTATCCCACCTGAATTTCAGAACCATCTCAGGAATAGGTTTGAGGCCTTGAACACTAATGAGCGAAGACCAGATGAGTTGTGGGAGGAAATCAAGGGTATCATCCAAGAAGAGTGCAAATGTTCATTACAAAGACAGAAGAGGAAGTGAAGACCAAAATGGATGTCAGAAGAGACTCTGAAAATTGCACTGGAGTGCAGAGAAGCCAAAGCAGAGAGAAGAATTCGAGATACTAAAGAGTTGAATAGAAGATTTCAAAAGGCAGCACGGGACGACAAAGTAAAATATTACAATGAAATGTGTAAGGAGACGGAGTCAGAAAATCAAAAGGGTCGAACAAAGTAACAAGAATATAAATATAAAAATAATATAAAAAATATATGCTTGGATGGCAGTTATGGTTTCTTTAGGGTGTATTCCCAGTAGTGGAATTGCTGGGTCAAATGGTATATCTGTATCTAACTTTTTGAGGACGTGCCATACTTCCTTCAATAGTGGTTACACCATTTTACACTCCCACCAACAGTGAACAACAGTGAATAAGGGTTCTGGTTTCTCCACAACCTCACTAACATTTGTTGTTTGTTGCTCTATTGAATTTAGGTATTCTTACTGGGGTGAGATGATATCTCATAGTTGTTTTGTTTTGATTACATCTCTCTTAGAGCTAGGGATTTTGAACATTTCTTCATGTATTTGTTCACCATCTGAATGTCTTCTTTGGTGAAATGTCTGTTCATATCCTGTGGAGGCTAGGGTTTTGAAGCCCCATCTCACATACTTTGAGCATGTGGCCAGGAGGGACCAGTCCTTGGAGAAAGACATCATGCTTGGAATGGTGAAAGAACCCCAGATGAGATGGATTGATACAGTAACTGGTGGAATGGGGGTAGGTTTGTCTGAGTTAGTGAGGCTGGCTCAGGACAGAGCAGACTTCAGAGCTCTTGTACATAATGTTACTATGAGTCATAGGTAATTTGAGAGCACACAACAGAAAAAAGGCATTTAACTGTGGTTTAAAGAAATTACTGCAAATGGAAAATTTTTCAAAGAATTATAATTACAGAATACTTAATTTTGCTCAGGTGGAACCTATACATGGACCAAGAAGGCAAGTGCAATAAAGGCGCTCCTTAGAGGTAAAGATGGTGAGGCTTCATCTCACATACTTTGGACATGTTGTTAAGAGTGGTCTTTCCTTGGAGAAAGATATCATGATTGGAAAGGTGGAGGGTCAGTGTAGGAGAGGAGGACCCTTAACAAGATGGGTTGACACAGTGCTGTAATAACAGGCATAAGTATATTGGAGATGGTGAAGATGGCTCAGGAGAGAATAAGGTTCATATGAACTGTTCTTTATGATCTGCTGTTCATAAAGTTGCTATGAGTTGTAGTCAATTCAATAGTGTATAATAACAACAGCAACCATCTGGAATTGGCTTCAGGATCCCCAGGGTTCTCAAGCTGTATCTTTACAGAAGCAGCTCATCACCAGTTTTACACAAAGAGACTAGTGGATTTGAACTAGTGATCTTCAGATTAGCAGCTTACCTTGGGATGGGTTATGTATTTACTCTTTGCCAAGTGCTTTGCTGAGTAAATAATTAGAAAAGTAGGTCTATATGAGGAAAAATGTGACATTAGGATTGGAGGAAGACTTATCAATCATCTACATTATGCAGATGACACAGTCTTGCTTGCAGAAGGTAAAGAAGACTTGATGTTGTTGTTAAGTGCCATCGAGTTGTGGACAACTCATAGGGACCCTAATCAACAAAAGGCCTGAGTACTGTTCATTGAGTTTCTGGAGGCAAGCCATTTTGAAAGTGGGTGCCACTCCTGCTTCCAAGCTTGTTTTAATTGGGAAGCTCCACCAAACACTGTCCAACATGGGTAGCCATTATCACATTTGGTACATCAGTGTCACAGTGTTTAGCATCATAGCAACCACGAGTTACCTCTGTACAGCAATGCACAGACCAGTGCTATACCACCTAAAAGAATGTTTGAAAAAAACAAAAAAACCAAACACCCAAACAATTTGAACGAGGCCTGAGGGCCGCAGATTAAAATTACCCACCTGAAGCACTTACTAAACAAGACAAAATCTTTCAATATGGATTACACTTCAACATCAAGAAAACCAAACATCTCACCATAGGACCAAAAAGCAACATCAAGATAGAAAAGATTGATGATGTCAACAACTCTATCTTACTTGGATCCACAATCAACACCCATAGTGACAGCAGTTAAGAAATCAAAAGATGTGTTGCACTGGAAAAGCTGCAGACAAGGACCTCTCCAAACTTATAAAGAGCAAAGATATCATTTTTAAGAATAAGATGTGCCTGATCCAAGCCATGCTATTTTCACCTGTTTCATGTTTTTGAAAGTTAGGTAATGAATAAGGAATACCAGAGAAGATTCATTACCTTCGAATTGTAGTATTTGTGAAGAGTATTGAATATCACCTGGACTACCAAAAGAAAAAATAATGTCCTCCAGGATCACCTATTTTGTATAATATTTTATGAGTTCCTAGTTTTTCAGTGCTGTGTAGCATTCCATTGTGTGAATATAACACAGTTTCTCTATACATTCATTCCTTGATGGGCACTAGGGTCACTTCAGTGTCATTGCTATGTGAACAGCACAGCAATAAAGATGGGTGTGCATAAATCTGCTCAGTCACAAAAAACCAAATACTACATAATGCCACTGTTATAAAACAGGACTAACATGGGACTTGGGGGGGAACTAAGAAAAGAGGGGATAAATAATGAAAGTTGCACTGAAGTAGGTGAGGGAAAGAGCTGTCTAAAAGAAATATATCATTAGCTATTAGTTGCATTACAATATTCGAGAATAAGAGGTGCATATCTAAGTGGACTGTAGGGCAGGGGGAGGGAATAAATTGTGCAACAATGAAAGAATCCTTTTAAAGAGAAAAGTGAAATGAGGAGAGGGTAGAAAGGAAAATGTGCATCAGTGAATGAATGGAAATCCAAGTTTTCTGTTAACTTTTGTTAACATATCAATTAAGAACATAAAAAAAACACCCAAATAAATTTGTCTTAGAGGAAGTGAAACCAGGCTGTTCCTTACAGAGAAGAATGGTAAAACTTCTTCTCACATTCTTTTTTTTTTCAATTACTTTAAATGAAAGTTTACAGAGACTTAGAGTTTCCAGTCATTCATTGTTGCACTTTTCTCCCTGCTCACCCACTCCCCCTAAATTCACTCTTCTTCTTGAAAAGAAAAAGAAAAACTCATTAATTGTTATGCAGTCCCTACCCCCCAAGTCCACTCCACTATGCAGCCTTCTCTCTGGGATTCTGTAATGACAAGAATACCCATTCATATATCCCTTATAAACAGTTCTTTCCCTCA
>NW_006399870.1:4414155-4423420 GCF_000299155.1 Elephantulus edwardii
TGCATTCAAACCATTCACATTCAGTGTGATTATTGAAAGGTAGGGTTTTATTGCTATAACTTTATTGAGTTATTTTTGATGCTGTTGCTATTTACTTTGGTCCATGCTGCTTTCTGTGGTTCCTCTGTAATAAGGACGTCTCTCAGTGTTTTTTGCAATGCTGCTCTTGTTTTGAGAAACTCTCTTAGGTTCTGTTTTACTGGGAATATCTTGATCTCTCCTTCATATTTAATGGCTAATTTTCCTGGGTACAGTATTGTTGATTGACAGTTGTCTTCTTTGAGTGTTTGATATATGTCCTTTCACTCTCTTCTTGCTCACATGGTTTCTGCTGAGAAATCAGCATTTAATCTTGTCTGCTCCCCCTTATAGGTTACTCTTTGTTTCTCCCTTGCTCCTTTTAGGATTCTCTCCTTATCTTTGATTCTGGAAAGTTTAATTATGATATGCTTTTGTGTTTTTCTTTTGGAGTCTATTATATATGGTATTCCCTCAGCTTATTGAATATATATTCTTCCATTCTTTATTATGCCTGGGACATTTTCCTCTAGTAATTCTTTCACTTTTTTTTGTGCATTTCTTGCTTCCTCTCATTCTGGGATTCCAATGATGTGCATGCTATTTCTTTTGATGGTGTCCCACATTATTCTTAGGTTTTCTTCTTTTTACTTCCTTTCTAATTCTGCTGTTTGCTCTAGCAGATCAGTGGTGGCAATTCTGTCTTCAATTTCACTGGCTCTGTGTACTGTCTCTTCAACTCTGCTCATTTGTCCCTACATCATGTTGGCAGCATCTGAAACATTGGACCTCATATTTTGGATTGTGGTTTCTTGTATTTTCAGTGCCACTAATACCTTGTTTGTTTTATCTGCATTATTCTGGCTTGTATTTTTGAGCTCCTCCTGGTTTTTGCTTGTAGTTTCCTGTAATTCTTTAAGTTTGTCTTTCATCCATTGAAAATATTCAATCATTATTCTTTCAAATTCTGTGTCAGAAAGTTCCATCAGACTTTCTGGTTTCAGGAAGTCTATTAATACTGTGTCACCCTTCAGAGGTGACATCTTGCTTTGTGCTTGTGTAATGTGTGAGATAACTTGCTTTCTTCATGACATTGATATGTTCTTGAGCAGAAGACATTGCTGTAGAAATCTATTGGGCAGCTACCTCACTTGTGTTTTTCGCTGAACTTCTGACTCAAGGGGTAGGTCAGTTCAGAGCCTGTGAGAGCAGCCTCTTGTCGGTAAGTCACATCAAGGTGCTCTGGATTAATGGCAAGTTAATTGACCGGATGTGTATGCACAAGTATGGAGCCAAATGGGGTGGGGAAGGCATGGGGGTGGGATGAACACAAGGGTGGGTCAGCCACTTGGGGAACCTCATTCAGACCTCAACCATCCTGGTGTGCTCAAGATTGGGGTCACTACTTAAAATCCAGCTATCCATATCCCACCCAGTGGTTTTCACTCAGTGGTCCTTGCAAAGTGGCACTTTCACCAGTGCCCTAGTTCAGTGGCCCCTGCCCAAACAGGGTCCTGGGTCTTGTAGGACCTGAGAAGATTCAGTCAAATTCCCACCAACCCACTTACTTCTGGCTGGTATGCTGTGTCCACAAAAGTTCTATCAAATTCCCACTGGCCCACTTGTTTCTGGGAGTTGGCATAGTCCAAGAGAGCTGAGTCAAACCTAGTGCGCTTGCCCTTTGGTGTTATCCCAGGTAATCAGTAGTTCCAAAAAAAACCCCAGTCAGGATCTTACCAGCCCACCCGATCGTGGGTGGTTTGTGGGGACCCAGAAAAATTCAGGCAAATTTTAACGGAACCCACAGGGTCTTAGTGGGGCTTAAGAGAACTCAGCCAGCATCCACCAACCTTTCTCCTGCCAGATCGGTCCCACAACAGTTTGGCTGGTGGCTTCCAGTTATGGTTGGGTCTGCAGCATGACTCATGGTATGGCTTTTTTGTTTCTGTATGTCCAAAACTTTCTCCTTTTGGATGAGTCCCACAGTAGCTCGGCTACAGGCTTCCAGCTTTGACAGGGTCTGTGGTGTGCCCCGCAGCTATATGTTCCTGTAGCTCTGAAATGAATTGTTCCAACAAAAGTTATGATTCAAAATCCTACTGTCCACGTTGAGCAGTGTTGGTCAGTCTCTGTGAAGCATGAAGGACTCTCTAGTGGCCCTGTGGCACCACAGGGGCATGGGGCTGGGGCGCCACCCTGGGGCAGGGGTGTGGGGCTAGGGCTAGAGCATTGCTGGGGATTTGGGGCTGGGGCGCTGCCAGGGGGCGTAGGCCTGGCCGTCTGTTCACAGATGTTAAGCTGCCAAGTCACCCGTCCTCAGCCCATCAGGCTGCCATGTTGCTCTGCATCCGCATCTCTCTGCACCTGCCTCATCTCACATTCTTAACACATACTATTGGGAGAGACTAGTTTTTGGGAAAAGACTTCATGCTGGAAAAGGCAGAGAATCAAGGAAGCACAAGATTTCTCTCAATGAGATATATTGACACTGTGTCTATTACAATGAGGTCGAGAATGACAAAGATCATGAGGATGATGCAGGATAGGGCAAGGTCCATAATTGTCACTTAACAACAATATCAATTAGTAGAGACATGTATGACATAAGAACAGTGTATCAAAAGGGCTGAAAGTTTTGCATAGTTAAATGAATAGATTCTAATTTAGGAATTGTGCACCTAAATGAAAATTTTATAAATTTAGCTATTTTTATAGTAATTGGTCTCTGTAAACATTCATTAAAATATTTTTTTAAAAAGAATTTCCATGTGAAAAAATCGCATTTGACACATCAGTGTCACAGTGTTTGGCACCACAACAACCATATTGTGAACTAATAAAATGTAAAATTTCAAAGTTTAAAAAAACTATCTCATAGTTGTTCTGATTTGCATCTCTCTCAGCTGTAGGGATTTTGAACATTTCTTCATGTGTTTGTTCACCATTTGAATGTCTTCGTTGGTGAAGTGTCTGTTCGTACCCTGTGCCCATTTTTCAATTGAGTTGTTTACCTTTATCTTGTTGTGGCACTTGAGTATTCTATAAATTCTAGATATAAGTCCCTTAACAGACACGTCATTGTCAATTTTTTTCCAGACTGTGGCTTCCCTTTCTACCCTGTTGGAGAAGTTTTTGGATGTGCATAGGGATTTGATTCTTAGAAGGTCCCATTCATCTATCCTATCCTCTCCTGTACCACTATGAGATATCATCTTACCCCAGTAAGAATAGCAAAATTCAACAATGCAACAAACAGCAAATGCTGGAGAGGTTGTGGAGAAACTGGAGCCCGTATTCACTGTTGGTGGGAGTATAAAATGGTATAAACACAATAGAAGGTAGTATGACACTTTCTCAAAAGTTAGATATGGAAATACCATTTGACCCAGCAATTCCACTACTGGAAATATACCCTATATAAACCATAACTGCCTCTCAAACAGATATATGCACACTCATGTTTATTGATGCTTTTTTTACAATAGCCAGATTTGAAAACAACTCAAGTGTCCTTCAGCAAATGACTGGATAAAGAAGGTGGAGTATATTCACACAATGGAATACTTTGCTACATTGAAAAACAAAGAACTCTTGAAATATTATACAAAATAGGTGACCCTAGAGGACATTATGCTGAGTGAAATTTCTCAGTCACAAAAGGATAAATACTGCATAGTGCCACTGTTGTAAAATGGGACTGACATCGGGGTTGCGGGGAACCTAAGAAAAGAGGGAATAAATAATTTATACTGCATTGAAATAGATGAGGGAGAGAAATGTTTAAAGGGAATTTAGGATTAGATATTATTTTCATGACAAGATTTCAGAAAAAGAAATGCATTGTAAAGTGGACTGTAGACTTGGGATGGGGGATTGTATAACAATGAAAGATTTTTTTTTCTTTTCAATGAGAAAAATGAACTGGGGGGAGGTGTGGGCAGGGAGAGAAGGTGCAACAATGAATGAATGGGGGAAAATTAAATCGAAAGAATGTGCTGTAAAAAAATTTATATGTTGCGTTAAAAAATAATTTCAAAACCCCCAAAAAACTATCTCAATAAAGAATTAAAGAAACTATTAATATAATCATCCACTTTCTAAACAACATGCCTTGGGAAACTCTATGAACTTTGATAAATAACAATAGTTATAGAAAGAATTCAGGCCTTCTTATCCATAGGGTCACTATGAGTTGTGCTCGACTCTATGGCAATTAACAACAACAAGAAGAACATTAATATAAATACATTAAAGTCACTAAGTACACAACTAATTGCTAGCCAGCTAACTACTAGTCTTCTGTTTCTTCCAAAGTTCTCCCAAGAAACACTCTTAAATTGAATCTTCAGCAGAATAATACTTAACTATTAATTGCTTATACTTTATAAGTGTTAGAGAGTTATTGTTTATATGCTTGTTGGATTTTGCTTTTCCTAAACTCATTTTGAAACTCAGGGTTACCTCAATTAACACAATAATTGTTATATTAACTCTGTAATGCTGAATTGTTTACAATTCATCAAGATTGGATCTCTTCAGGTGTGTGAACACCACTGCTGCTACTTCTTGTGCCATGTGGATAACTGTTAAAGATGGCTGTGCTATGATATTTATGATTCTGTGTTCTTTACTCTCATTGAATGTTTCAATTAAATTTTGTAGCCTAACAGCTGATGTAGATACTGCTGCTGCCATTAACATCCTAGGTATCCCGTGCTAGGGGATAGCTGTTCAAGATGGTGTGCTGTGCTGTTTACAGTCCAATTTTCTGAAACAGGGTTGGCAATCCACTTCTGAAATAACAAGCCTTCAAAAAAACCTATGTGTACTAGAAGAGCACTGTTAGATGAAGTGCCGTAAGTAGTATCTCTCAGATTGAAGAACCCTCAAAGATGAAGAGAAACAGCTGAAAATATTAATTAATAATTGGAACATGGGATGTATAAAGTACAAATCTAGGAAAATTGGAAATTGTAAAAAATGAAACACATACAATTGATATCCTGGGAACTCAGTAAGCTAAAATGGACTGATATTTTTTCTTTGATGATCTTTATACTTTTAGTTTTCATATTTAGGTTTTATATTTACCTTGAATTCTTTTTTGTGTATAATATGAGGTGTTAGTTTTTTTTCATATCCAAAGGCATATCTAGCTTCCCAGCACTATTTATTAAAGAAAATATTATACACATAATGTATTCCGACTCTATTGGAAGTGAATTGTAATGTGTTCTCAGTTTTGTTGTATATGTACATTGTTCTATCAATAGTAGACTGTTTTGATTACCATAACTATGTAGTACATTCTGTGATAGGGAAGTGTTAGGTATCCTACTTAGAGAATCTAATTTTAAAATTAACTCTAAGATAAATTAAGAGAAAGATAATAATTAGTGCATGATCTGAGATTTTGGGTATTGTAATTAATATGAAATGCAATGTGTAGAAATGATTGAATGAAAAACTTAAGTGCTTTGAAACATTCACAATAAAAGTCACAATAAAATATTTAGTGAAATAGCTCTTAGTGTTTTATTATCAAGAAAAGAGTTTATAGCAGTGTTCTGGGTTTCTAGCTGCTGCCTTTGATGCTGATAGTAGTTTTGGCCAGACTAAGAATGAGAGACCCCTGGGCTGCATTGATGACTGTATCTCATATTGATACTGAGGACTAGTTGATATTTTCAGTGTCTTGAGAAGTAAGGAGAGACTTGACAGCAGATGATGGCAAATCCCTTGCTTGTCTCTGCTAATAACACCAGTTTAATTATAATATTGACTGGTAAATTCATTTGCTTACATTTCTAGAGTGTTTTGCTTCAAATCTGACTCTCCAGATCCTCTTTTTTCTTTTTTTCTTTGCTAGTGCCATAAAATATTTGCATATTTGAATGTCAGATTCTCCAAGTGTTGGAAGCAACAGGCTCTGGTATGTTCTTGAGTTATTTTGTATAGCAGCATCTGTCTTGTTTCAGCAAGCACCAGAGCTGAGAAGTGACCCAGGAGCAGCTTGGCAGGAAGAAGAATGTGGCTCAACTCCAAGGAGGTTCCTTATGTTATGAAGCCCAATAAATCAGAGTGGAGACTGGGATTAGAGAGCAGGAATGGGAACAGAGGTAGGGGTGGTTCTTGCAGCTTCATGTCCCTTCATCACAGATTTTTTTTCTTCCCTCAGAGTAATTCTTCTTTTCTCCCCCAAAAGACAGTTTACCAAAGGAAATAAATACTGAATGATGAATACAAAACATATCTTTGGAACTCACTAATTACTAAGGCTTCAAAATAATTTTTAAAACAACATACTCTGTTTTGCAATATACCTTTTTATTGCCAATTTTTTCCTATGTGCCATTATAATCAGAAGCCACACCAAACTGGATCATTGATGATGGTATAATGGGCTTTAGGAGGAATATATTCATTAAGAGATCACATTTCCAGGAATTTTTCTGGCATTTTTCTGAATTTGATTTTTTTTTTTATAAAATATTCTTACAGCTTTAAGCAGCTACCTTCTGAAATTACATATTCTGTTTAAACAATTGGAAAAACAGCTGCTGTTATGTGCTGGGTAATATGAATTTGTTCCTCACAACACTCCTTTGTGGTTGTTGTTAGGTGTTGTCTGAGTCAACTCCAACTTACAGTGACTTTATGTACAACAGATCAAAACTATGGCCTGTTCTGTCCAGTCCTTACAATCTCCATTGTGTCCATTTATGTGACTACATGTGTCATATATGTCAATCCATCACATTGAGGGTCTTCTTCTCCTTTCCTGACCTTCTACATTTCTATGTATGAAGTAATTCTCCAAAGACTGACCCCTCTTGCTAACACTCCCAAAGTATGTTAGATGAAGTTTCACAATGCTTGCACCCTGGTTGAACTTTTTCCAAGAAAGATTTGTTTGTTCTTTGGGCTGTCCACAATATTGTATATTTAATACTCCACCAACACCACAATTCAAAGACATAAGTCAGTTCTTCAATCTTCTTTATTCATTGCCAAACTTTCACACACATATGAAGTGAGTGAGCCTAGAGACTTCTCTCTGTCCCTGTAGCAGTGAAAAGAGGGCAAAAGTTGTGCTCACACCAACCTCCAGCAAAGTATACATTCAAGCAGGAAGTAAGCCTGTTGGCCTCTTTCTGTTCCTGGCAGCAGTGAGGGGGCTGGAATTGCCTCCACACCAACCTCCAGGCAGGTACCAACCTCCAATGGAGAGAAAGCCTGGAGTTCTCTCTCTCTCACTACAGTCAGCAGAGGCCAGGAACCCACATCTGTCTCTACTCAGGTAAGGACCCAAGTCGGGAGTGAGTCTGGAAGTCTCCCTAACCCCTGGCAGCAATGAGCAGAGAGTGGGAAGTCACACCTCCACTTTCCTCTGGCTAGGTACTTTTTTCCTGTGATTTCAGCAGTGATTTGGAGAGGGCCTGGAGTCTGGTCTGTGACCACCAACCAACAGTCATCAGAGGGTAGGTAGTCCTACTTCTACAGAAACTCCACTCCAGGTTCTTATAGTCTTCAACTTCAGCAGTGAGAAGAGGCACCACAACATCATAGAAGACAACAGACAATTTTAAATTTCACCAAAAAATCAGTACAAGATGTCACTCCAAAATAGTGATCAAGACATAGAGTCAATAGAGCTCTGGGAGGAAAAAAGACTGATAAAATCTCCTACCATGGGATGCAAAGGAACAATAATCAAGTATTTTTACTGTATAAAATTTAAAAAAAAAGAATTAAACAGACAAAACTCTAGATGAACTTTAAAAAAATCAATAAAAGACAAAGCAGCTAAAACAAAAAAGCACTAGAAATCATAGAAAAAAACAACAAAATAACAGTGCAGAAAAATAATAATAAGACCAACATTTCAGAAGTTATCAGTATTTTTGAGAGACAGGTAAACAGAATTAAATAGAACACAGAATTAAATAGAACACAGAATTAGTGAAACAGAAGATAGAGAGCTCAACAGGGATTGCAAGAGCAAAAAGCAGAAAGAAAAAGGAAAGAAAATGAAGAAAAGTGGGATAACATAAACAGGAATAATATATGCATAACTAGAATTCCACAATAAGGGGAAGCAAAAAAAAGGTACCCCCCAAAAAATTGTGGAAGGCTTACTAGAAGTACATTTTTCAGATATCATGAAAAAGGAGAGAAAATATTCAAGATATTGAACAATGTTAGGAAGTACCATATGAATAAGAGCCAATGGTAATGAAGGAAGAAGTTCTAGCTGCATTGAATGCATCAGAAAAAAATAAGGCTCAAGGAATTGATGGAATGCCAATTGACATATTTCAACTAACAGATACAGCCCTGAACATGTTCAGCAGTCTGTCTCAGGAAATTTGGAGGATAGCCGAGTGGCCAACTGATTGGAAAATATTCTAATTTGTTCCCATTCCTAAGAAAGGCAGTATAATATAATTTGGAAAATATGGAACCATATGATTAATATCATATGCAGGAAAAATATTGCCAAAAATCATTAAAAAATGGGTTGATAGAGTACTACCAAAAGTTTAAGCTGGGTTTAGAAGTGACAGTGGCACCAAGGATATCATTGCTAATGTAGGATAGATCCTGGCTAGAAGCAGAGAATATCAGAAGAATATCTATTTATGATTTATTGACTATTCAAATGCATTTGACTATATAGGTCATAAAAGACTTTGGGTAATGTTGAGAAGAATAGGAGTTCCAAAACTCTTAATTGTGCTCAAACTTAGACCAAGAGGTACTGTGTGAATAGAACAAGGAATCACTTTATGGTTTAAAATCAAGAAAGGTGTGTGTCAGAGTTATATCCTTTCTCCATATCTCTTCAATTGCTTTAATAAATGAGAATTCATGTTATAAAACAAAATGTCTGAATAATTGTATAAAAACCAGTATAATGTGCAAAACCTTCACTGAAAAGAAAATTAATAAAGAAAATAAAACTAAACTAAAAAAAAGAATAGGATTTTTCTAGAGGGTTAAACCAGGCTGTTTCTTGGAGACAAGGATCCTGGGGCTTCATCTGACATACTTTGGACATGTTTTAAGGAGAGACCAATCCTTGGAGTAGTACATCATGCTTGGGAGAGTGGAGGGACTGAGCAAGAGGGGAAGACCCTCTATGAGGTGGATTGATTCAGTGACTGGGGTAATCAGGATGGGTGTGTCGGATGCAGTGCGATTGGAACAGGATAGATCAGGGTTTAGGGCTGTTGTACATAGGGTC
>NW_006399870.1:4423520-4424073 GCF_000299155.1 Elephantulus edwardii
CAAAAATCAGTTGACCATAGGTAGATGGGCTGATCTCTGGATTCTCAATTCGATTCCATTGATCTATGTGTCTGTCATTGTACCAGTACCATGCTGTCTTGACCATCACTACATTGTAGTAGGATTTGAAATCAGGGAGTGAGGTGCCTTCTACCTTATTTCTCTTTTTAAGGAGTGATTTGCTGGTTCTGGGTCTCTTTCCATTCCAAGTGAATCTGGAGATTCCCTTTTCCAACTTGTTGAAGAATGAAATTGGTATTTGTATTGGGATTGCATTGAACGTGTAAATTGCCTTTGGTAGTATTGTCATTTTCATAATATTGAGTCTTCCTATCCATAAGCAAGGGATATACCTTACCCCTCCAGTTCTCTTCTTGTTTCTCATAATTTTGTAATTTTCTTTCTGTGCTTCTGGTTAGGTTTAGTCTTAAGTATTTAATATTAGCTATTGTGAAGGGGTTGGACAATGACTAGGGAGGACAGAAGTAGAATTGATGCCTTTGAGCTGTGGTGCTGGAGAAGAGTATTGAATGTACCATGGACTGCCAAGAAA
>NW_006399870.1:4426100-4428681 GCF_000299155.1 Elephantulus edwardii
AACAACAACAACAACAACAACAACAACAACAACTCTATATTGATGAATAGTTTCTCTTAGTGATTAAATTGGTACACACAACAGGTAGATAAAAGGAAATCAACAAAGCTCAGAATATAATGAGTGAATAAAAGAATGCAGGTGAAGAACATATATATGTATTAAGGAAGAAGGAAAAGGAGAAAGAGTGGACATAATGATTTTAAATTTTTAGGCAAGGAACAAAAAGGCTTATGATTAGACCTCAAAGAATTTACTTCTTACCCATTAATGAGTAGTCCAACAGATCATGTGAGTTCAAATTAAAGGGAAATTATATCCAGCACTAGCACAGCATTTATAAAATTCTACACCATGTTCTTGCTTTTATTAAGAATGTAATGACTTGGAAGTCATTGTGAATGCAATCTCCTGTTGACATAACGATGCTACAAAATCCTATCAGTATGTACACTGAAGAAATAATTCCATTCAAGTTTATGTATTTATTTGATTTTTTAAATCAATGACTTTAGTAGAGATGCTTTTTCTTGAAAATAAAGTTTTTCTTCTTATTCTTTAAGGATAAGAAAAATAATCATACATTCAGTTTTTTAATAATGTCTAATCAGAAGCAACCCATTGCTGACCCTTCAGTGGTTTTTCAGAGGAAGTTAAACACACAGGAGATTTCTCATCTTTCTCCTATGGAGAAACTGTTGGATTTGAATTACCTGCCTTTGAGCTGGCATGCAATTTCTTACCACTAAGTCACAAAGTTATTATATTGCAAGTTCTGAACAACTTCTAAAGACGAATAAGTGTGCTTTAATTTATATCTTGTATCATCAGACAAAAACTATATTCACAAATGTGCCTTGATTCAATGTCATTAATTCAACCTTCCAGTTTAAATTTATCCTCTATAAATGAGGAACAGTATAACTCATGTCATAAAACACATAAAGTCGTTGAAGTATGAAGTTTTACCCACAATGTTCTATAATTATAATTTCACTTATTCCTATTATAAAAAACAGTGACCCAATAGAGTGTGGAAATTATCAAACAATGTCACTATAATATCACACACTAGCAAAATCAGGGCTGAAGATTATCCAGAAAAGATTGGAACAGTGTATTTCAGAGAACTACCAGAAATACAAGCTGGATTTAGAAGAGGTTGTGGCACTAGAGATACTATTGCCAATGCCAGATGGATCTTGGCAGAAAGCAAAGAATACTGAAGGGAAGTCTCTCTGTGTTTCATTGAATATGTGAAGGCAATTGACTGTGGATCACAACAAATTGTGGATAATCTTGAGAAAAAATGGGAATCCCAGAACACTTAAATATGCTTATTTTGAAACCTATACTTAGACCAGGAAGCAGTTCTCAGAACAGAGCAGGGAAACACTGAATGGTCCAAAATCAAGAAAAGAATGCATCAGGGCTGCATCCTATCTCCATATTTTTTTCAATCTATATGCAGAACAGGTAATTCAGAAAGCTAGGCTTTTATCAGGAGGACTGTGGCATCAGGATTGGAGGAAGATGCATCAACAACCTCTGTTATACAAATGACACAATCTTGATTGATGAAACTGAAGAAGACCTCAAGCGCTTGCTCTAGAAGATCAAGGACTCTAGTAGTCTTCAATATGGATTGAAGCTCAACGTCAAGAAATCAGATTCTCACCACTGGACCAATTGGCAGCACCATGATAAATGGAGAAGAAATTGAGATTGTTAACAATTACAGCTTGCTTGGCTCCACAATCAACACTCTTAACACCAGCAGTTAGGAAATCAAGAGATGAATCATATTAAGTAAATATGCTGTCAGGGACCTCTCCAAAATCCTGAAAAGTCTAGAGTCTAAGGTGCACCTGATTCCGGTCTTTGCAATTACTGCTATGCATCAGAAACTGGACAATGACTAAAGGCAGAAGAAGAATCAATGCCTTTGAGTTGTGGTGCTGGAGAAGAGTCTTGAACATACCATGGACTGCCAAGAAAACAAGTAAGTCTGTATAGAAGAGGGTGAAACCAAGTTTCTCCTCGGAAGCTAGGATTTTGAAGCTCTTTCTCACACAGTTTGGGCACGTGGCCTGTAGAGGCAGGTCTTTGGAGAAACACATCATGCTTGGAAGGGTGGAGGGACAGCACAGGAGAGGAAGCATTCATTTGGGATGGATTGATACAGTAACAGCAGCAATACGGGTTGGTGTTGTGTAAGAATTAGTGAGACTGGCTCAGGAAAGGGCAGGGTTCAAAGCTACTATACATAGGGTCATTATGGGTTGCAGGCAACTCGATGGCAAAAAACAATGACAACATATTGATCCCAACTGATATGTATACACCTGAGACAACAACATTAAGCTGAATAAGTGATTTGTCAAGACTACTTATTTTCCAAAGTTTTTTTCTTTAATAAAAACTATCAGTAGTGCTCTCAGAGTAAAAAAAAATAGGCAAATGAATTAATTAGTCATACTAATTTTTCATTCATTCATTCATCAATTCCATTATTCACATGACTCATAGTTATTTAACACCTAGCATACAATTTGTGTTACCAGGCTACCAAGCCGAAGAG
>NW_006399870.1:4429664-4443674 GCF_000299155.1 Elephantulus edwardii
CTTGCCTCCAAAAAACACACCACTGCATCCTTTCCAAGACATATCTGTTTGTTCTCCTGGCCATCCATGTGATGTTCAGTGCTCAAAGGCATCAATTCTTCTTCTGTCATGCTTATTCATTGTCCAGCTCTCAGATGCATAGCAAGTAATATAAAGACTATGGCCTGAATCAGATGCACCTTAGTCCTCAAAATGATATCACTATTCCTCAATAATTTCGAGAGGTCCCTAACTGCAGATTTTCCTGGTGCAATACATCTCCTTATTTCCTGACTTCTAATAGGATGTTAGTTGTGGATCCAAGTAAGATGAAGCTGTTGACAAGTTTCAATCTCCTCTCCACCCATTGTGATGTTACCTCTTGGTCTAGTGAAAAGAATCTTTGCTTTCCTGACACTGAAACACAATCAATACCGAAGGCAGCATTCCTTGATCTGCAACAAGTGCTTCAAGTGCGCCTCACTTTCAGCAAGCAAGTTTGTGTCATTTGCATAACACAGGTTATTGGATGAATCTTCTTCAAATCTTGATGCCACACTCCTCCTCAGAGAATCCGGCCTCTTAGATAATTTGCTTAGTATACAGATTAAATAGGTATATAGAGAAAATAGAACTCTGGCACACTCCCTTCCCAATTCCAAATCATGCACTGCTCCATGCTCCATTTGCACAAGAACCTCCTAGGCCAGATATAGGCTCTTAAGTGCTCTGGAATTCCCATTATTCTCAATGTCAGCCACCACTTGTTATGGTCCACACAGTCAAATGCCTTTGCATAGTCAATGAAACACAAATAGACATTCTTCTGATATTCCTTACTTTCAGCAAGGATCCATCTGACATCAGCAATGATATCCCAAGGGACACAGCCTCTTCTAAATCCTGGTTGAACTTCTGGCAGTTCCATATGCCGCGTTCCAGCCCTGCCAGCGGGATAAAGGAAAACACGACACTGGGATTCGTTGCAGCTTGATACTTCTTTATTCTGGTAATGGCGCTTTTCCCCCCCCTTGCTCCCCTCAGCCCCTTATATACCCTTAGCCTAGACAGCTTCTAACCTAATTCCTATTGGCTCTTACTCTACTAGCCTAACTATTCCTATTGACCTATAACTATCTATTCCTATTGGTCTATAACTTCCTATTCCTATTGGTCTATAACTTCCTATTCCTATTGGTCTATAACTTCCTATTCCTATTGGCCTATAACTACTTATTCCTATTGGCCTATAACTACTTATTCCTATTGGCCTATAACTACTTATTCCTATTGGTCTATACTTACTTATTCCTATTGGTCTATACTTAACTCTAACTCTCCAATCAATTTTTGCCACAATTGCCATTGCCATGCTTCCTGACACGTCAGCACCTGAAGCTCCTGCATCCATATTTATGTACTGTTTCAGTCATTTTTTAAAAATTTTATTTTATTAATTTTAATGAAAATTTACAGAAATTTTGGATCTCCATTCATTCGTTTTTGCATTTTTTCCCCCCGCCCCCCCCCCCCCCCCGAGGTTTGCTTTTCTCTTTGAAAAGTAAAAGAAAAATTCCTTCATTGGTATACAATACCCCCCAACCCCCGAGTACACTCCATTATGCAACCTTCATTCTGGACTTTTGTCATAACCATAATACCGAATCATATATTGCTTTTAAACTGTCCTCTCCCTCATTGGTTTCAATGCAGTATACATAAATTATCCAATTTTTCTCAGTGTCACTCCAACCCTGATGTCAGTCCCATTCTACAATAGTGACATTATGCAGTATTTGTCCTTTTGTGACTGAGATATTTCACTCAGCATAATGTCCTCCAGAGTCACCCATTTTGAATAATATTGCACGAGTTCCTTACTTTTCAACACAGTATAGTATTCCATTGTGTGAATATACCAGAACTTCTCTATCCATTAGTTTGTTAATGGGCACTTCAGTTGTTTCCAACTCTTTGCTATTGTGAACAAAGCTGCAATAAAAATGGGTGTGCATATATCTGCCTGGTGTCAGTTATGATTTATTTAGGGTATATTTTAAATGATTTTCAGAGGCATTTTTTTTTTGCGTGTGCTATCAATGGTATTGTTTGACAATTTCCACATTCAATTGAATCACCTTTCTTGGGAATGGGAGCAAATATGGACCTCTTCCAAACCATTGTTCTGAAAACAGTCCTCTAAATTTCCTGGCATAGACTGGTGAGTGCATCCAAGTTTGCATCTGTTAATTGAAACAAGTCAATTCATATCTCATCTATTCCTGGGGGCTTATTTTTTGCCAATGCCTTCAATGAAGCTTTCACTTCCTCTTTCATTACCATTGACTCCTCTTCATGTGGTACTTCCTGAAATTTTTTTCATGGCAATTAATTCTTTCTGGTACAGAAAGAATACTCTGTGTATTCCCTCCATTTTCTTTTGATAGCTCATTCAATATATTGTCCATAGGATCTTTCAATATTGCTACACAAGGTTTAAATTTGTTTTTCAATTCTTTTAGCTTGAGAAAATCAGAATAAGTTCTTCCTTTTTTATTCTCTAATTCCAGATCGCTACACATTCCATTATAATATTTTGCTTTGTCCTCCTGAGCTGCCCTTTGAAATCTTCTGTTCAGTTCTTTCACTTCAATATATTTTTCTTTCATTTAGCTTCACAATGCTCCATTGCAATCTTTAGAGTTTCTCCTGACATTCATTTCATTTTTTTCTTTCTCTTCTGTTTTTATAATGACCTTTTGTTTTCTTCATTGATGATATTATTGATAACATACTACAAGTCATCTGGTCTTCTATCACTGGTATTCAATGCCTGAAACCTATTCTTAAGATGATCATGAAACTCAGACAGAATTGATTCAAGATCATATCTTTGTTTCTGTGGACTTATTTTAATTTTCTTCAGCCTTAATTTGGACTTGCACATGAGTAATTGATGTTCTGATCCACATTCTGACCCTGGCATAGTTTTGACTGCTGATATTAAACTTCTCCAAATTAAGATTTCTTCCACAAATATAGTCGATCTGATTTGTGTGCAACCCACCAGGTGAGATCCATGTGTAGTCATTGGTCAGGTCCTGTATGAAGTGAATCTCCAGATTGGAGCACTTGATTTCTGGAGGTTAGTGGTTTTTATTTACTTGAAATCTAGGTGTAAACTGTTTGGGAGTTTTTGATTGTATTAACAATCAAGTGTAAGCTGATTGACTGTTTCTGATTTTGTTAACCATCAGCATTGAGCTGAAAGCCTCTTGTTTAAGCAATCAGGATTTGGTAGGTAGGCCTTTGTGTTTAAAAGTAAGTTGGGTCTTGCCTGAAGGTGATTATCCAGGTTGGAGCAGTTGGATTCTGGAGGGTAAGTGTTACTTATTTACTTGAAAGCTGGGTATGAACTGCTTTGGGAGTTTCTTATTATGTTAACAATCATGTGTAAGCTGATTAGCTGTTGACTATGTTTGGAAAGAATGTTGTTCTAAGTGGTACAACACTTGTCTTTCAGTTTGCTGTACTGAGATAACTTTGGGTTGCTGTGATACTAAAATCTGTGCCACTGGTGTGTCAAATGCTGTAAGGTTTACCCATGGTGGACAAGTTTTGGTGGAGCTCCCTGATTAAGACAGTCTAAGAAACAGGATGGGTCATCTACTCCTTAATTAACAGGTCTTTGAAAACCCGATGAACACTACATTTTGAATTAGCTAAGTGTATTTTGTAGTGAATACTAGAAAAGACAGGATGACAATGATGGGGGAGTCTTAGTTTAGGTGATGTAAAAGTAGGAAAGCTCTCTGAGAGAGGAGTATCTGCACTTAAGCCTTGTGGTAATTATTCTTGCATTGTGGAGACTGAGTCATGAGCCAAATGTGGCAAATACCATCCATAGTAATTATTTTAAAAATAACTGAATGATCTCTTGAAAATTGGCTATGAAAAATGTGACAGGTAACATAAATTGTTCATTGGTACCCTTCATCCAGTATTGCCTAAGGCACATCATGCTATACCTGTCAAACCTCTGTCCTGAGTGAGTGTCTGGCTAGAAGATGCATGAAACTGCTAACTAGAATGACTGTCAGTGCCAACCTCACCTGGATCAAGTGAATTTTCCTCATCCACACATGGTTACTATATGGGCCATGAAGAGGTGCCAGGAATGTTACAGTCAGGGTGCAGAATTCTTAAGAAGAAGAAAACAATATGTCCAAAGGTACTGAGAGGGATTGATTACTAAACATCTGAGAAGGACACAAAATATTTATCAAATGTCAGTGGTTTTGAGAGGAGGACAAAGATCATATTGGGGCAGGTGCCTTAGAGAACATGACAAGGCATCTGGAATTTAAGTGCACTGAGAAGCACTGAAGTATTTGAGTAAGGCTAATCTTTCTAAAACCATAATTTTATCTCTATCTTGAATCTTCTAGCATTTCTTTTATTTCCCAACTCATTGTATCTCTTTAGACCTCTGTTTTATGGTTTTTAAAACAAAGATTCAACAAGAGAACACCTGTTAGAGTCCTGTGAGAACCAGTCTCCAAGCTTTCTGTGCATAATAATGATAATTGCCATAGATACTTTGCATGAGCCAGTGCTATTCTTAGTGGTGCACATATTTTGTGTTATTTAATCCTCATGACAGTTGCATGTGGAAGTCACTATTAGGATTCTTGCTTTACAAATGAGGAAAGCAGAGTCCTAGAGTTCTGTTCAGATCACCAAGTGAAGGAGTGGACCCTGATTCAGTGTCCTTGAATCTAGTCCTTTCTCTCAACTGAGGTTAAGTCCAGTTGAACTCATCTTTACAGTTTGCCATCTGAAATAAGTTACAGTTTCCATAAAAAATAAAAATTATCTGACATGATTCCAAGAAGAGCAGGAGGATTTATAGATGAGTCTTGACCATGATGTTTGTCTCCCTAGAGACAACATTTTAGAAAGACGAGTGAAAAACACCCTATTTTCACCATTTCCATTATTGTGCACATATAATCTTCCAGCTCCTGTAATTTGGCAGAAAATTACTCTGAAGATCTGGAAGTGCAAACTTCTTACTTGGAAAAACTATTGCTGCTGTTGTTGTTAGGTTCTGTCAAATTGAGTACGACTCATAGTGACCATATGAACAGTAGATCTGAGCCCCATCCTTCCCTGCACCATCTTCACACTTCCTGACATACTAGAGTACATTGCTGTAGTCACCACATCAATTCCCCTAATTGAGGGTCTTCCTTTCCTTTGCCACCCCTCCACCCTTCCAAGCATCATGTCCTTCTCTAAGGAATAGACCCTACTAGAACATGTGAGCCAAAGCCTCATTATCTTTGTCTCTAAACAACATTCCAGCTGCACCCACTCCAAGACATATTGTTTTTATTTTTGGAAGTTTATGGAATGTCCAGCACCCTTCTACAACACCATAGCTCAAAGGCATTGCTTTTTTTCCCAATTGTCTTTATTCATTGTCCAGCTCTCAGATACAAACACAACAAATTACCAATTTAGTTTGTAACTCTAATAACAATTCAGTCTTCTAACAAGGCCCAAGGGCTGGGAAAATGACAGAAAATGCAATTTTTAAAAGAATATACACCTATGTTATATTTTGGTACCTGTAGGATCAAGCATCAGTATTTTGAGACTTGCTGGGCCTTTGTCAACAGTTCTGCAGATACAGCCTGTCCATAAAAGTGCTTCCTGGATATCAGGCTGGTGTTGACATTGCATATTGGAGCACTGATGAAAGGAAAATATGGACTGGGTTCCAGCTCCTTAATTCCTGTAGAATGGTACTTTCAGGGTGTGACTATAGCAATTTTCTTGTATACTTTGATTACTTCATAACCTGAAAGTTTGTTCTTGATGATGTTGCTTATGAGCAAACAAAACAAACTAGAAGTAAGTATATCTTGCTCTGCTTGCTTTTGACCCTGAGTGCATAACTTAAACTCCCAAGACTTCACAGGGCTGCTGCAAGGATTAAAGGATGGTGAATGGTTGTCGGTATTTACAAAGATGTACAATGCTATGAAATATGAAGCATTGTGATGGTTCTGATACAGACAGCTTATCAATGCAGTGGGCTCTGATCCAGGTCAGGGGAGGGCATGGACAATTCTAGTAGGAGTGAAGCTTTATCTCCTCCATATGCTTATTACTGGGTCTAACTTTATTTAATGTGATCCTATAAAAGTATTCAAGGATTATCATTTTCTTCTCAAGTACAATGAGAAGGATCAGAACATATAGGGCCTCTGGAGTTAGATTTTGGAAGATTTGTCAAAGAAGATGGTGTACGGTGAGTTGTACTGGATGATCGCCAGTGAGAGGAAGAAAAGAGTAGAAAATTAATAGATTGCTGTGATCTACCATTGAGTCACTTATGACTCATAGCCACCCTATGTACAACAGTTCTGAACCCTGCTCTGTTTTGAGCCAATTTCATTGGCTCTGACATGTCTACCTGCATTACCCCAGTCACTGAGTCAGTCCCTAACTCTTGTGTTGACTCTCTACCCCTCCAAGCAAGAAAACCCTCTCCAAAGACTGATCCCTCCTGGCAACATGCCCACGGCATGTCAGATAGAGCTTCAAAATCTTTGCCTCCAAGAAGTAGCCTGGTTTCACCCTCTCCAGGATGGGACCTGTTTGTTTTCCTAGCATTTCATATTATATTCAATACTATTCTCCAGCACCATAACTCAAAGTCATCAACTCTACTTCTATCATCCTTAATAATTGTCCAGCTCTCTGATGCATAGCAATAATTGTGAAGACCTTGGCCAGGAACATGTACACCTTAGTCTCTAGACTGATGTCATTGCTCTTCAGTGTTCTGTTGAGGTCCTGATGGCAGATTTTCCCAATGAAATTAATCTTTCAATATCCTGACTGCTCCACTTCTGAAATAGCTTGCCTCCAGAAACTCTATGAACTTGGAGAAGCAGTGAAAGTTATACAATTTCTCAGGTCTTTCTTTCATAGAATCGCTATGAATTGCTTATGACTTGACAGCACTTAACAACAACAACAGTACCAAGATACAAAATACTTAATATAGACTAAAGGAAAAAATATGGCGTGAATGAATACTGTGGGCATTGTACTTGATATAGTGAATGACAAACCCCCCACAATGTCTGACATAAACTTTTTTCGTATTACAATGAAAAAAGTGATGATATTTCGCTAGTAAAATAGCTCAGGCTTTCACATCTTGCCTTTATCTCTCATCACAACACACCTTGTAGAAGCTGGGTTTTTCATGTACCAAAGATGCAGTCTGGAACTAGTGGAGGCTGTGCCAAGTCAAAAGTGGAAGTAGAATAATGGGAGTGAGATGGCTGAATGAGAGGACCTAGACCATGTCCTGTTACAAGAATGTGCTTGCATAGCTGGTTAGGACTGCTCCACCTCATTGCTCAGGGTTTTCTTGTTGCTTGACAATGGATATAAATAATGACTAGGAAGACCACTTTGCATAAGGAAAGATCTAGATGTATTATTGTTGCTATTATTATGTGCCATCAAGTTGAGCATGACTTATAGCAATACTTTAAACTGCAGATCTAAACCTCTCCTACACTATGCCATCCTCACCATCTTTAACATACTTGAGCTCAACATTTCAGTCATTGGTCAATTAATTTCACTGAAGCTCTTCCTCGCCTTTGCCAAGTCTCCACCTCTCCAAGCATGATATCCCTTTCCAAGGAATAGCCTTTCCTAACAACATGCCCAAAGTATGTGAGACAAAATTTTGCCATCTTTGTGTCTACTGAGCACTCCGTTTACACTTTTTCTGAGACATATATGCTTGTTCCTTTGGCAGTCTATGGGATATTCGACTCCAAAGTACTGAAAAACAATGGTGTCTCTCTGGAGACTAAGGTGCATTTAATAATACAGGCCGGGGTCTTTGCTATCACTTGTCATGCATCAGAGAGTTGGACAATGACCAAGGAGGATAGAAGGAGAATTGATGCCCTTGAACTGTGGTGCTGGAGAAGAGTATTGAGAGTACCATAGACTGCTAGGAAAACAAACAGATTCATCCTGAAAAGGGTTAAACTGGTGGCTCCTTGGAGGCAAGGATTCTGAGGCTCCGTCTAACATACTTTGAACATGTTGTGAGGAGAGACCGGTCCTTAGAGAAGGACATCATGATTGGTAGGGTGGAGGAAAAGGGCAGGAGGGGAAGGCCCTCTAGGAGGTGGATTGATTCAGTGACTGGGGTAGTTGGGATGGGAGTGTCAGAGACAGTGTGATTGGCACAGGACAAAGCAGAGTTTAGGGCTGTTGTACATAGGGTCGCTATGAGTCGCAAGTGACTTGACGGCACATAACAACCACAACAACATGGGATGTTCAGTACTCTTCTCCAATACCACAACTCAAAGGCCTTGATTCTCTTTCTGTCATGTTTATTATTCAGTTCTCAGAACCATAGCAGGTAATTGGAAAGACCATGGCTTGAATCAGGCACACCTTAGTTTTTAAACTGACAACATTGCTCTTCAGAACTTCAGAGTAGTCTCTGACAACAGACTTGCCCAAAGTGTCTCCTGATCTCCTGACTGCTGGTACCAAGGGTGTTAATTATGGATCCAAGAAAGATAAAGTCATTGACAACTCCAAACTTTTCTATATCTGCATCATTTTGCCTATTGGCCCAGTAGTGAGGATTTTTGTTTTCTTAATGTGGAGATATAAGCCATATTGAAGAATGTCTTTGATCTTCTGTAGTAAGTGCCTCAAATCCTTCTCACTTTGAGCAAAGTTGTTTTACCTATATAACCCAGGTTGTACAGGAATCTTCCTCCAACCCTGATGTTACAATCTTACTGAATCATTTATCAGAGACTGGATAGGTGTGGAGAAAGTATACAAACCTGACACACAACTTTTTAAATTTTAAACCATACAATGTTCCTTTGCTCTCTTTGGACAACTTCTTGGTCTAAGCATGTTGTTGTTATGTACCGTAGAGCTGGAACCAACCCATAGATGACCATCCAGTGGGTTTTCAGAGGCACTTAATTACATGGGAGGAGATTACCCATTCTACCTCAGAGCAGATGGTAACCTCGAACTGCATGCCTTTGGGATTGTAGTGCAGCTTCTTGCACACTAGACCGCCTAGTCTAGGAGCTCCTTGATCTAGGTATAGATGCTGTATAAACATAATTATATGTTCTAGAATTCTCATTCTTCTCAATGTAGGGTTTGAAAAATACATACATGAGAGAATAAAAAAATGTTGCAGAGGGAGAAGATACAAAGCCTAGAGGGAAAGCAAAATTGCCTCTCTGAGTAACAAATGTTCTGAGCTTTCCTAGGGCTTTTCTTTCTCTCAGAGGGAGTAGTTTTTCAGGAGTAGAAACGGCTGCAACTCTCCTTCCTTTTCTGTGTGCCCACATAACTTCAATATGGAATTGGGTCCAAGGGAGCCTGGGAGGTGGTGACAGGACTCCTTATGTGATGTTGATGCATATAAGGGTCACTCTTATCTGTGGTTCAAAACCCACTCCTTTGAATCTCTTTCTTATGTCACTGCTCTGTCAGGTAACTCTTTGCTGTACATGTGTGTGACCCAGTTTTATCAAGTCTGGTTTTCTTTTGAGAGACATTTTAGTTCTATCAAGCTGGGTTTAGAAGAGGTCGTGGCAATAGAGACATTATCATCAATGACAGATAGATCTTGGTTGAAAGCAGAGAGTAACAGAGGAAGGACTATCCAAGTCTCATTGACTATGCTAAGGCATTTGACTGTGTGGATCACAACAAATTGTGATTAATCTTGAGGAAAATGGGAATCCCAGAACACTTGATTGTGCTTAAGTGAAACCTATACTTGGGCTAGGAGTCAGTCTTTAAGATAGAGCAAGAATATACTGCATGGTTCAAAATCAGTAAAGGAGTGACTCAGGAATGCATCCTGTCTCCATATCTTTTCAATCTATTGGCAGAACATATAGGATCATTCAGGGGGCAGGACTTTATGGGGAGGAATGTGGTGTCAGGATTGGGAGAAGACTTATCAACAGCCTGCATTATGCAGATGACAATGACATAACCTTGCTTACTGAAACTGAGGCAGACTGGAAGTATTTGGTACAGAAGACTAAGGACTGAAGTCCTCAAAATGGATTGAAACTCAACATCACGAAGACAAAGATTCTCACCACTGGGCCAATTGGCAGCACCACGATAAATGGAGAAGAGATTGAGGTTGTTAACAATTACAGCTTGCTCAGCTCACAAGTAACTTTCTTGGCATCAGCAGTCAGGAAATTAAAAGACAAATTGTATTAGATAAATCCATTATCAGGGACCTCTCCAGAGTATTGAGAAGCAACAATGTCAGTCTAGAGGCTAAAGTGTGCCTAAGCCAGTTTGTGGGCTTCACAATTAATTGCTATGCATCTATTGAGCTGGACAATGACTAAGGATGACAGAAGAGGAATTGGTGCCTTTGAGTCGTGGTGCTGGAGAAGAGTCTTAAACATAGTATGGACTGCCAAGAAAACAAATAGGTCGGTTTTGGAGAGGGTGAAACTAAGTTTCTCCTTGTAAGCTAGGATTTTGAAGCTCTATCTCACATGCTTTGGGCATATTGCCAGGATGGACTGATTCTTGGAGAAGGACATCATGCTTGGAATGGTGGAGATATAACACAGGAGAAGACCCTGGAAGAGATGGCTTGATATAGTACCTGGGTCAATGAGAGTAGGTGTGTTAGAGTCAGTGAGATTGACTCAGGACAGAGCAGGCTTCAGATCTGTAGTACATAGAGTTGCTGTGAGTTGCAGGCAACCCAATGGCACATAACAACAACAACAACAGCAAAAAATTCATTTTAGATAGTAAGATAATATCCTCTTAACTTTAAGTCCTTATGCTAACAAATGCTAACTAGGTATAGTCAGTAAATGTATGTAAGCCAGAATGTGTGCAGATGTAAGGAGTTTCTTTTTATCTTCCCAATTCCTCAGTGTACTTGTTTTAACATTCTTAAGCTTCAATTTGAAATTGCACATGAGTAAAAGATGACTTTATATGTGCATTTCAACTGATGAGCTGCATAGGAATCAGATTGATGAAGTAGTTGGAGAAGCTCAGTATCAACAGTTAAAACTAGGCAGGGTCAGACTGTGGGTCAGATCATCAATTACTCATATTCAGGCCAATTGGGGCCAAAGAAAATGAAAATAATTCCACAGGAACCAAGATACGATCTTGAATAAATTTCATCTGAATTTCATAATCATCTTAAGAATAGGTTTGAGGCATTGAACACCAATGACAGAACATTAGATAATTTATAGAATGATATCAAGGATATCATCCATGAAGAAAGAGAAGAGGTCATTACAAAAACAGAGGAGAAAAAAAATCAAAATTGATGTTAGAAGAGACTCTAAAGATTGCACTGGAGCATCTAGAAGCTAAACATAAAGGAAAACATATTGAAGTGAAAGAGCTGAACAGACTATTTCAAAGGACACCTCAGGAAGAAAAAGTAATGTATTATAATGGAATATTCAGAGAGCTGGAATTAGTGACTAATAAGGAAAGAACTTACTCTGCATTTCTCAAGCTGAAAGAACTGAAAAACAAATTTAAGCCTCGCGTTGCAATGTTGAACGATGCTATGGGGTAATATATTGTATGATTCAGAAAGTATCAAAAAAAGATGGAGGGAACAGACAGTCACTGTATCAGAAAGAACTGATTGACACTGAAAAATTTCAGGAAGTACCATATGAACAGGAGCCAATGGTAATGAAGGTGGAAGTGGAAGCTGCATAGAAGGCACTGACAAAAAATAAGACCCCAGGAATCGATGGAATGTCAATTGACTTGTTTCAATCATGAAATACAGACTTGGATGCACTCATCAGTCTATGTCAGAAAATTTGGAGGATAGCTGTTTGGCCAACAGATTGGAAGAGGTCCATATTTGTTTCCATTCACAAGAAAGGTGATCCAATGGAATGTGGAAATTATTGAACAATGGAATTGATTTCACATGCAAGCTAATTACTGCTGAAGATCAGTAAAAACATCAACAACAAAACATCTGGAACAGTATATAGAAAGGGAATTTCCAGAAGATCAAGCGAAATTTAGAAGAGGCCATTGCACCAGGGATATCATTGCTGATGTCAGATGGATTCTGACTGAAAGTAAGGAATATCAGAAGAATGTCTATTTATGTTTTATTGAATATGCAAAAGCATTTGATGGTGTGAATCATGATAAGTTGTGGCTGGCATTGAGAAGAATGTGCTCATGAGGAACCTATACCTGGATCAGAAGGCTGTTGTGTGAATGGAGTATTGGAGCTGTGCATGGTTTGGAATTGGGAAGGGAGTGTGTCAGGGTTGTATTCTATCTCCATACCTGTTTAGTCTATATGCTGAGCAAGTTATCTGAGAAGATGGACTCCATGAAGAGGAATGTGGCATCAGGATTGGAGGGAGACTCATCCAATAGCTTGTATTTTGCTGATGACACAAGCTCGCTTGCTGAAAGTGAAGAGTACTTGAAGCACTTGTTGCAGAAGATCTAAAAATGCAGACTTCAGTATAAATTGCATGTCACTATCAAGAAAACAAAGATTCTTATTTCCGGACCAATAGGCACTATCATGGTGGATAGAGAAGAGATTGAAACTGTCAACAGCTTCATCTTGCTTTTATACACAATTAACATCCTTGGTACCAGCAGTCAGAAAATAAGGAAATGCATTGCAGTGGGAAAGTCCGCAGTTAGGGACTATTCTAAATTATTGAGCAGTAATTATGTCAGTTTGAGGACTATGGTGTGTCTAATTCAGGCCATAGTCTTTCTGATTACTAGCTATGCATCTAAGAGCTGGGCAATGAATAAGCATGTAAAAAAAAAAAGAATTGATGGCTTTGAGCTGCGGTGTTGGAGAAGAGCACTGACCATCACATGGATGGCCAAGAGAACAAATAGATATTTCTTGGAGAGGGTGCAGCCAGACTGCTCTTTGGAGGCAAGAATGATGAGGCTGCATCTCACATACTTTAGACATATTGCCAGGAGGTGTTATTCCTTGGAGAGGGACATGATGGGGAAGAGTGAAGGGTTGATGAAGGAGAGGAATACCCTCAACCAGGTAGATTGACACAGCGACTGTTGCAAAAGGCTCTTGTGTGTCAGGAAGTGTGAGGAAAGCTCAGGACAGAACAGGGATGTAGCACAGATAACAGTCAATCAGATTCCTGTCTAGTCAATGTGTGTAATTGTCATTTATGCTTTTCAAAAAGTATTTGCAGTGAATAAATAATTGATTTGTATGAAATTCTATTATTAGATCTCAAGCTTCCAAAAAAAAAGCAAAGGAACTGATGAACAATCAATTGAGGCATTTCAACAAACAAATACACCTTGGATGTGCTCATTAGTCTATGCCATGAAATTTGGAAGCCACCTGGCCAACTAACTGGAAGAGTCCATATTTGTTCCCATTCCTCAAAAAAAGATGATTAAGCAGAGTGTGGAAATGATCAAACAATATAATTAATATCCCATGCCACTAATATCTTGCTGTTGTCTTCATCATTTTCTACTGTTGAGTCAAAACTGATCCATATCTGACACTTGGGCAGGTTTTCAGGAGCAGTTAATCACACTGGAAGAGATTGTCCATCTTTCTCCAGAGGAGTATCAAGTGCATTTGAACCACATGCTTTCAGGACTGCAGCACAACTTCTCACCCCTAGGCCTCCCCTATATTTTGCTGAAAATTATTTTAAAATGACTAGAACAGTACATACAAGAAACTGACAGAAATGTAAGCTGAATGTGGCTGAAGCCATGACATGAAGGATTTCATTGCTAATATCTGATGGATTTTGTCTGAAAATAGAAAATATAAGATGGCTAGTTGTATTTTATGGACTATGCATAAACATTTGACCCTGTGGATAATAACTGACTGACTAACACTGAGAGGAATGTTGTTGTTGTTGTTATGTG
>NW_006399870.1:4446780-4456741 GCF_000299155.1 Elephantulus edwardii
AGGGATCCCAAAAAACTTAATTGTACCCATGCAAAGCCTCACACAGAGACCAAGAAGCAGTAGTCTGAACAAGCCAAGGAAACACTGCATGATTTCAAATCAGGTGTATATCAGGGTTCTATCTTTTCTCCTAACCTATTCAATATGTATGCTGAGCAAATAATTTGATAGATTGGTCTATATGAGAAAGAATGTCATCAAGATTGAAGGAAGGCTCATCAATAACCTTCTTTATAAAGATGACACAAATTACTTTCAGAAATTGGACACTTGAGGAATTTACTGCGGAAGATTAAACACTGCAGCCTTCAGTATAGGTTACATTTTAACATCCAGAAAGCAGAACTCCTCACTACTGAGCCAAGAGTCAAAATTATGATATATGGAGAAAAAAAAATTGAGGTTGTTGTTGAGGGGTACAACAATGAATGAATGGAATTCCAAAATTTCTGTAGATGTTCATTGAAATGAAAAATAAAGAAATTAAAAAAAAAAATTGAGGTTGTTAAAGATTTTATTTTGCTTGATTGATCCAACAGCCACCGTAGTTGTTGATATGTACCAATGAGTTGGAACTGATTTATAGCTAATCCTCCAGCAGAGACCCTCCTCACGTGGGAAGAGATTGCCCTTCTTTTTCTTGTGGACCAGCTTATGGAGTAGAACTGTATGTCCTTGAGATGGCAACGTAGCTGATTGTCACTAAACCACAAGAGCTTCCTATGTCATCAGAAGCAGCTGTATTGATGTTATGTGCCATCAAGTCAACTATGACTCATAATGGCCTTAGGAACAATACCTCTGAGCCTTATCCTATCTTGAGCCAACTTCATTGTCTCTGATACACTTGTTCTCATTGCCATAGTCACTGTGTCAATCCATCTCGTCTGGGGACTTCTTCCCCTATGTTGACCCTCTATATTTCAAAGTATGATATCCAAAGGACAATTCCCTCCTGGCAACATGCCCAGAGTATTTGAGGCCGTTTCAGAATCGTGCCTCCGAAGAGCAACCTGGTTTCGCCCTTGCCAGAACAGACTTGTTTTTTCTCTTGGTCAATACTCTGATGCAGCACCACAACTCAGAGGCTTCAATTTTTCTTCTGTCATATTTTGTCATTGTCCAGCTCTCAGATGCATATAAAACAATTGAGAATCCTGGTTTAGGTTCATTTTAGTCTGCTGTTATTTATTGCCTTTGAGTCAAGCTTGACTCATAGGGACTCTATGAACAAAAGGTCTGAAGTCCCTCTACAACTATCGACATTTATCAAAGTTCATAGAGTTTCTGGAGGCATGTTCTTTATGAAGTGGCTCTTTAGGACTTTGTAGAGGTCTCTGGCAACAGACTTTCCTAAAGTAACTTGGGTTTTTATTTTCTGACTGCTGGTGCTAAGAGTGTCGATTGTGCATCTGAGCAAGATATAATTATTAACAACCTCAATCTTTTCTCCATCTATCATGATACTGCTGGTTGGCATTGAGAATCTTTGTTTTCTGATGTTGAGATGCAATCTGTATTGAAGACTGAAGACCTTAACCTTCTGAAACAAATGCTTCAAGGTCTTCTCAGTTTCAGTGAGCAAAGTTATGTCATTTGTATAAGGTAGGTTGTTGATGAGTCTTCCTCTAATCCTGATGCCACATTGTTCTTCATAATCATCAGTCTCCCAAATGTTCTATTCTGTATATAGATTGAAAAGGTCTGGAGAAAGGATACATCCATGTCAAAATACTTTCTTGTTTTGTTACTTTGTTCTGTTTTCGCAATACCTTCCTAGTCTAGGTATAGGTTTCACATGAGTACTATCACGTGCTCTGGGATTCCTGTTCTGCTGTCAGAGACCTCCCCAAAATTCAAAGGAGAAAGGAGACAGTCAAAAGATTGATATGTTATTTTTCTACTGACATGTTATATTTTCAATTACTTCCTATGTCTGACTTCATCTGAAAATCAAACAGTGAATAAGGGTGACAAAAGAATAATTGATGCCTTTGAATTGTGGTGTTAGAGAAGAGCATTGAATAATATCCCATGGACTTCCAAAAGAATAATCAAATCTATCTCAGAGGAAATGCAACCAGAGTGCTCCTTAGAAGCAAGAATGGTGAAACATCATCTCCCATGCTTTGGGCATGTTGTTGGGAGATGTTATTCCTTAGAAAGGGATATCACATTCAGAAAGGTGGAGGGTCAACAAAAAAGAGCAAGACCATCAATCAGATGGATTGACAATGTGACTGCAGCAATGAGCTCAAATGTAGCAGAGAGGATGAATATGGAACAGGATAGGATAGCGTTTTGTTGTCCAGAGAGTCGTTATGAGTCATATTCCATTCAACTGCACCTAAAGACAATGACAACATACACATCTGACTGAAATGTGGATGAGAGATGAAGTAAACTCAGATCACTGGTCACCTTGAAGGGTCTTGGCTAAGGTCTCCAACCTGAAAACCAAGTCTGACCTTTCTGGAAGTTATGAGGCTGGCTGCTACCTTCTCCTGCTCTACTGTGATTTTTTTAGTGCTCTGGACAAAAATGTACATTAAGCTGAACAACAGGAGCTGAGGGATCTATTGTCCTCATGGCAATCTTCTCTACCTGAAATCCAGCTTTGAGCACAATATCTCATCAAACAAAGAGGTAAATACCCAGAGACTTCTGCTGAGTGGCCACTGGTTCACAGTGAGTCAGAGAGGACTTGACTGGGCTTTATTATATTGCTCTGCAGTGTAACAGTTAGCTCCTCTCATGTGTTCAAGATTCCCACCTCAGTGCTGAGGACTCTGGCTACGTAGAGGTCCAGCTACAGCTTTACCTTCACTGCTGGCACTGCTGCCCTGCCTTGCCCTGTTGTTTGTTCTCTCCAGGTGCCAGCTTCAACAGGGCACCCTGTGCTTCAGGAGAGGTCTTCATTCAGTGTTTAGAAATCACCGGTGAATGATCTGTAAAATCTGTAATTGCACCTTCTCACAGCTCCACAGGCAGCTGTACCTTAATCACTGTTTAAGGTCCCAGGGTAAAGACATGTGTCAGGTGTCCTTGCAAACAGATAAAAAGTAGGGTGTTTGAGGGGCATGACCCAAGACTGCACTGAAGAAGGGCAGTCGTACTAATGCTAACTGAAATTTCAGGACAGAAAAAGCAACGTTCATCTTCATCTCCAATGTAATTCCTGACTCCCTTCTCATTGCACCTGACTTCACAAGGATGGCAGGCTTCCCTTCTCATTCCTTCAGAGTAGAGTGTGTGCAGTAAGCTGCTTTGGGCTCTCTACTCCACGAAGTTATCAGATGTCACTGCCAGGTAAATAGCCACTCAGTATCAAGTTCCATCTCTTGGTGAAGAGCTATTGGAAGGTATTCAGAGTTTCATTCTTGCTATATTTTGTCCTTGTCTGGTTTATCTTGCCTTGTTTTCAATTCTGATGTTGAAAACCAGACAAGCTTGCTTTGTTTTTCCGTTTGAGAACTCTTCAGATGTTCTAGAATGCATTCTTTCTGCTCATTTCCTGGCAGTTGTTATTTCTAGGTATTAATAAGACTGCCTTGAATGTAGGACATAGCTCTTGCCTGTCTGAAGATTGTGTTTCAGCACCTCTAGGGGTCCTTGATGTATACAGAGTTCTAAGTTTCAAGGAAATTGTATAGCTTCATGATGGTAATGGCTATCTCTATGTGTGCAAACTGATGTAAAACAAAGCTTGTGCATTAAGGAACAAGGAACACGAGATGTTGTTTAGGAAGATAGGGGATCCCGTGACTCAACATGCACCAGATCCCTTGAATACTCCAATGGGTTCATTGCTGTTAGGAAGAGTGGATGTTAGTGAGTGAGTGCAAAGGGATTCTTTAGAAATTCAGGGGGAAACATTGAGGACAAAATTGTCAGTTCCAGTTCTAGGACAAAGGTTACTTTTCCAGGTTTAGAATAAAGGTTCTCAGACTGGATATGAAGGAGATGTCCAGTAATTTTAAGATAACTTGATCTGACAGTTTAAAATGATGTAGCTACTTACGTATTTGTGTGTTATCTTGTTTTGTGTTGTGCTATATTAAGAGTATTATGCTATTGGTGATCATCACAAAATAAATCATAAAGAAAAACAGAGGCACAGCTTTCCTAAGCCTGTTATTTAAACTGACCCCAGAGTCTCAGAGTGTGACTGTACCCAAGATGGTGTGTATTTGGACAAAATTTCCAATGGGTCACACAGAAGAGTGGATGAGAGTCTGTCTTGAGAGATTTGGCTCTTATCTAAGGAAAGCATTTGATCTAGCGTTCATTTATTTATTTTACATGTATCCTCCATAAAGCTCTATGAGATTCCACGAGTCTGCTTTCCTTAAGCCTCATTTGCAAAAGAAATTTCTTCTTGTGACTCTTATGAATTAAGCTTTCAATAATTACTCTGAGAATATTTAATACAGATCAGTTCATTTAGAAAGAACGTTGATAAAATATAACTATTTTGGTTGATACAAGAAGAGTTTAAAAACAGCACTAAAGAGGGCAATAATTTGTTTTCTCTAAAGTTGTATAAAGCATACAAAAGAACAGTATTAGAATATAATTTTTACCTCCATCTGATTATTATAATACTTATTTAAGAAACTTATTTTAACTAAATTAGCAACAAATACATACTTACATAAATTAGATCACTTTGGACTGCTAACTGAACTTTGACTGGTTGGGGCCACCAGATGCTCCAAAGGAAAAAAGATGAGGCAGTCCATTTCCATAAAGATTTGTAGTCTTTGAAGCATCATGGGACAGTACAACTCTATTATATAAGGGTCATTTTGAGTTGGGATTAACCTGACAACAGGTAATATTCCAAAGAATTAATGTTGTTGTTATGTGTCATCGAGTTGCTAGACACTCATAGCGACTCAATGTACAAGAGCCCTAAATCCTACTCTATCCTATGCCAACCTCACTGGCTCCGACACACTTACTCCCACCACCTCAGTCACTGAATTGATCCATCTCATTGAGAGACTTCCTTTCCTATACTGTCCCTCCATCCTCCCAAACATGATGTACCTCTCCAAGGACTGGTCCCTCCTTGCAAAATATCCAAAGTATGTCAGACAAAGCTTCAGAATCCTTGACTCCAAGGAGTAGCCTGGCTTCACCCTCTTCAGGAATTAATGAAGATAAATTAATTTCAACATGTTTCGTGCAAGATATCAAGACGTCAGCCCAGGCCCTCCAAAACAAAGATATATATTAAAAAAAACACACACCAAAGATAATTGGTATAGATGATAATCCTGGAATCCTGAACCTCAAAAAATGATAAAAATTTAAACAGACTGAAGAAACAAACAAATGAAAATGTTGTATATGGAAGCCCCATCCTTGAGGAAGCACCTTCCTCATGGTCTCTGCCATCCCTGAACCCACTGTTGCAGTGACTGAGTCAATCTTTCTCCTAATGTGATCTTTTCTTTCTCTGTCCTAAACCTTTATGAATATGATATCCTTTTCCAAGGACTGCCCCCCCGATACCATTTTATTGTTGTTGTTTATTGGCAGCAAATCAGGCATGACACATAGTGACCTATGAACAAAAGACCTGGAGCCTTTCTATCAGTTTATAGAGTTTCTGGAGGTATGTTGTTTAGGAAGAGGGTGCCACACTTACTTCCAACCCTGTCTTTAACTGGGAACTCCACCAAACACTGTCCATAATGGGTAACCATTATGGAATTTGACATCCCAGTGGCACAAGGTTCACCATCACAGCAAACTCAAGTTACCTCAGTACAGCAAATTGACAGAAGATTGCTCTACCACTAAGAAGAATATTCCTCCAAAGTATTAACAACTGACTTTTAAAAACAAAGGCTCTCTCTGAGGTGATGTTGACTCTAAAGGAGGGGCTTAAATTAAAAACAACCAATATAATATGTTGTTATGTGCCATTGAGTCACCTGCGACGTATAGCGACCCTATGTACAACAGCTCTGAACCCAAACATACTCAAAGTTTATGTGATGAAAGTTTACCTTATTTGCCTCTAAGGAGCACCTTAGTTACATTTTCTCCAAAACAGGTTTGTTTGTCATTTTTGGTAGTCCATGGTATATTCAATACTTTTCATGATTACAACTCAAAGGGATCTCTTTTTCTTCCATCATCCTTATTATTTTCCAATTGTTTGATGCATAGGAAGCAAAGGCAGATTTTCCCAATATAGCATGTCTTTTCCATTACTTGATTGCTGCTATGGAACCTATGCCTAGACCAAGAGACTATTATCTGGACAGAACAAGGGAACACTATACGGTTTAAATTAAAGAAGGTATACATCATAAGAGCACGGAATGAGGGTTGCAGAGTGGATTATATTTGGGGTGGGGGTGGGGTTTGGGGGTGTGCGGGGGGATTGTGTACCAATGAAGGAGTTTTTCTTTTGTTTTTCAAGGAGAGGAGCAAACGGGGGTTGGGGGTGGGGTGGGCGAGGAAAAAAGTGCAACAATGAATGAATGGAATTCCAAAATCTCTGTAGATGTTCATTGAAATAAAAAAAATAATAATAAAAAAATTTTTTTAAAAAAAGTTATACATCAAGGTTATATCTTTTTTCCATACCTATTCAATCTATATGCAGCAAATTATTTGAGAAGCTGGACTCTATAAAGAAGAATGTAGTATCAGTATAAGAGAAAGACTCATCAATAATCTACTTTATATAGATGACACAATTTGCATGCTCAAAGTGAAGAAGACTTGAAGCTTTTGCTGCAGAAGATCAAAGAATACAGGCTTCAAGATGAATTGCATCTCCACATCAAGAAAAAAAAAATTTTTGCCACTAGACCAATAGGCAACATGATGATAGATGGAGAAAAGAATGAAACTGTCAATGAATTCATCTTACTAGGATCTAAAATCGATATCCTTGGTACCAACAGTCAGGAGATCCAGAGACATTTGGCACTGTGAAAGTCTGCACTCAAGGACCACTCCAAATTAATGAGGAGCAGTGATGTAAGTTCGAGGCTGAGGTTGTACCTGATTCAAGCCATAGTCTTTACAAACACTTGCTATGCATCTGAGAGTCGGACTAGAAATAAAGATAACAGAAGAGAAATTGATGTCTTTGAGTTGTGGTATTGGAGAAGAGTACTGAATAGAAAGAAAAGAAGACCTTCAACCAGATGGATGGACACAGTGAATGCAGCAATGGGCTCAAGTACTTCAGAGCTTGTGAGGATGGCACAAGATAGGACAGGGTCCAGATCTGTTGTTCACAAGGTCACTATGAGTTGTATTTGCCTTGAGCCACCAACAGGGATATTGGGAGCTTTGGTGGCCTTGTGGTAAAGTGGTGATAAAGCTGTGTTGCCATTCCAAAGGCATGTGGTTCAAATCTATCAGTTGTTCTGCAGAAGAAGGGTGGTCAGACTTTTCTTTTGTGATTTACAGCCTCTGAAAATCCACTGGAAGATCAGCTATGAATTGGTTCTGATTTGAGAGTACACAACAATACCAACATCATGGGTATGGACTGTGGATCTAAGTAAAAAGAAGTAATTGACAAGTTCAATCTTTTTCATCTATGTGATATTGCCTATTGGTCTAGCAATGAGGACTTCTGTTTTCTGGACGTTGAGATGTTATTAATATTGAAGGCTGTAATCTTTGTTCTTCTATAGCAAGTGTTTCTTTCAAGTCTTCTTCAATTTCTATAAGCAATATTTTATCATCTGCATATTGAAGGTTACTGATGAGTTTTCCTCCAACCCTGATGCCTGATGCTACATTCTTTATCATGAACTCCAGGTTCTTAAATGATTTGCTCAGCATATAGTTTGATAAGAACTGGAAAAAAGAATACAACCATGACAAACACCTATCTTAATTTAAGCAATTCAGTGTTTTCCTTTTCAGTTAACAGCTTCTTGGTCTATGTATAGGTTTTACATGAGAAAAATCAAGTGTTCTGGGATTATGATTCTTCTCAAAGTTATCCATAATTTTTTTAGGATACACGTACTCATATGTCTTTGCATAGTCAATAAAACACAAACAAACACCTTTCTGTTATTTCTTCTCTGCTTTCAACCTAAATCCATCTAAGGGAAACAGTGATATCCCTGGTACCTGGCCTCTTCTGAATCTAGCTTCAATTTTTGTCAGTTTCCTGTTCATATGTTGTTCCAGCCACTTAAAAAAAATTTTTAGCAAGAATTAACTGGCATGTGATATTAATTATCTTATTACATAATTTCCACATTCTGTTGGGTTGCTTTTTTTTGGAATGTGAGAAAATATGGATCTCTTCCAGTCAGTTGGCTAGGTAGCTGTCTCCAGATTTCTTGGTTTAGGGTTTTGAGAAGTCCAAGGGCATACCTATGTGTTGAACCACCTCAGTTGATGTTCCATCATTTCCTGGGCCGTTCTTTTCCCCCCAATATCTTCAGTGCAGTTTGGACCCTTCCTTCACTACTGTTGATTCTTGATTATATACAATAGCTCTGTGTCAGCCTGTTTTTTGGTTCAGTGACTGTATTCCTTCCATCTTGTTTTGATACTTCCTGCCTCATTCAAGATTTTGCCCATAGAATCTTTCAGTATTGCTACTTGCTGCTTAGATTTGTTCATCAATTCTTTAAGCTTGAGAAATACTGAGATGTTCTTACATTTTACTTTTTTAACTGCAGCTCTTTGCACATTCCATTAATATATATGCTGCCGTGTCTTCACAAAAGCTACCCTTTCAGATCTTCTGGTCATATCTTTTCCTTCACCATTTCTTTACTTTCTTTTGACTTTGCCTTCTAGTATAATTTTCAGAGTCTCTTCTGACATCCATTTTGTCTTTCCTTTCCTATTTTTCTTTGCAATGACCTTTAGCTTTCTTCATCCATAATATACTTGATGTCATCCCACAACTCATCTAACCTTCTATCATTAGTGTTCTATACAGAAAATCTATTTTTGAGATGGTTCTTAAATTCAGTTGGAAGGAATCAAAGTAGTGTTTTGTTATAATGCACTTGATTTAACTTTCTTCAAATTCAAATTTGAACTTGCACATGAGTAATGGATAATCTGTTCCATAGTAAATCCTCACCCTTGTTTAAGTCATTGATATTTTGCTTCTCCATTGACTCTTTCTACAGGTAAATTAATTTTGTTCCTCTGTAGTCCTTCAGAGAAGGTCCACAGGTATATTGTTGTTAGGTGTCACTGAGTCAACTATGATTTAAAGCAATGCTATGAATAATGGGCCTGAACCCTACCCTATCCTGTACCATTCTTATCATCTCTGAGAAACTGGACCCAATTGTTACAGTCACTGTTTCAAGCCATCTTTTTGAAGGTCCACCTTTCCAAGCATGACATCTTTTTCCAGGGCCTGGCCTTGTATAACAACATGTCCAAAACAGGTGAGATGAAGTTTTACAATACTTGCCTCTGAACAGCTACCTGTTCGCACTTTTTCCAAAGCATATTTGTTTTCTCTTTGGGTAGTTCATTAGATATTCAGTACTCTTCTCCAACACCACGACTAAAAGACATTGATCTCCTCCCATGCAATTAACATCACTAAAAACCCTTTGGAGAGTCAGCTATAGGTCAGTTGTGATTTGATGGTACTTAACAACAGCTTTCAGCTGCATGGCAAGTAATTGAAAGATTATTACTTGACTCAGGTGCATCTTAGTCTTTAAACTGACATCATTGCTCCTGAGTAGCTTAGAGAGGTTCTTGACAGCATTATTTCTCAAAGCAGTAACTTTTTATCTATCTATCTATCTATCTATCTATCTATCTATCTATCTATCTATCTATCTATCCACCCATCTATCATCTATTATCTATCTATCATCTACTATCTATCAATCTATCTATCAATCCACCCATCTATCATCTATCATCTACTACCTATCATCTATCTATCTATCTATCTATCTATCTATCTATCTATCTATCTATC
>NW_006399870.1:4458537-4492425 GCF_000299155.1 Elephantulus edwardii
AAATAATAAAAAATAATGATTTTATACAATATTTGTTCTTGTGGGACTGAGTTCACTCAGCATAATACTCTCCAGTCCCTCCCAAGTTAGGTAATAAATTACATAATCATTTCTCCTGCATGCTGCATAGTATTCCATTGTGTGAATGTGCCATAATTTCTCAATCCATTCATTTGTTGTTGCACATCTAAGTTGTTTCCATGTTCTTGCAATGGTGAACAATGTTGCTATGAACATTGGTGTACAAGTCTCTGCTTTTGCCTCAGTCCTCATTTTCTCAGGGTATATTCCAAATGAGTCATATGGGGTTTCTATGTTCAGCTTTTTGAGGACGCGCCAAACTATCTTCCAGAGTGGTTATACTGTTTTACAATCCCATCACCAACGTATAAGAGTTCATATCTTGCCACATCCTCTCCAACATTTATTACTTGCTTTCTGTTAAACTTTGCCACTGGTAACTGGAGTGAGATAGTATCTCATTGTGGTTTTGATTTGCATCTCACTCCCTGGTGACTGGGAGCATTTCTTCATATGTCTGTTTGCCATTCTAATATCTTCCTCCGTGAAAATTGTTTCCACTCTTTTGCCCATTTTGTAATTGGGTTATCAGTCTTTTTCTTGTGGAGGCCCAGGAGCATTCTGTAAACTTTCGTTATGAGACTCTTGTCTGAGATGGTATTACCAAATGTTTGTTCTCAGTCAATAGGTTTTCTTTACATCCTGTTGGAAAATGTTTTGATGCACACATGAATTTAATCTTTAGAAGGCCCGATCCAAAGGTTCAAATCCACCAGATGCTCTGCCGGGGAAGGAGGGACAATCTCCTCCTGTACCAGTCAGATCTGATTTGACGGTACACGCACACAATAATAATAAAATAAAATAAATTTTTAAAAAAAGAAGGCCCCATCCATCAATTTTACCCTCTTCAAATTGTGCAATTCTGGCTGTGTATTTAGAAGTCTCTATACCTTGGTTGTATAGCCCTGGTGTACAAGTTGCCGTCCCGCTGTCACTTGTGGTTGCTGTGAGGCTGAACACTGTGACAGGGGTGTGTCAAATGCATTAATGATTGGCTACCCAATGCGGACTGAGAGTGGGGTGGAGCTCCCTGATTAAACAAGCGTGGAAGGAGGAGTGGCGTCCACTTCCATAATAGCTTGCCTTCGGAAACCCTATGAACTTGGAGAGAGGATGAAAGGCACCCAAGCGTTAAGGACTCTCCTTCATAGGGTCGCTATGAGTCGCCTGCGACTCGACAGCACTTAACAACACAACAACAACAACATACCTTGGACTGGTGTTTCTAAGCTTGATCCCAGTTTCTCTCTTACGAACTTTGTGGTTTGGGGCTTTACTCCCAGGTCTCTGATCCACCTTGAGTTGATCTTTGTGTATGATGTGAGAGGTGGATCCTGTTTCAGCTTTCTGCAGGTGGAAGTCCAGTTTTGTCAGCACCATTTGTTGAAGAGATGCAGCAACTCTTTTGATTTCTTGACTATTAGTACTAAAAGTGTTGTGTATTTCAGCACGGTGAAATGGTTGGACAATTTCAATCTTTTCTCCATCTATCATGATGTTGCTTATGACCTAGTGGGGAAAATATTTCTTTTCTTGTTGCTGAAATGTAATCCACATTGAAGATGTGGATTTTCTGCACAAGCATTTAAAATTATCCTCACTTTGAGCAAACAAGGTTATGTCATCTGCATAACACAAGTAATTGATGAATTTTCTTCTGATCCTGATGTCACACTCTTCTTCATAAAGTCTAACTCTTCAAATTATATCCTCAGCATACAGATTGAATCGTTATAGAGAAAGGATACAGTCCTGATGCACAGCTTTATTGATTGTAAACCATACTGTGTTCTCTTGCTATGCTCGGACAACAGGTGGTGGTTTGTTTTTTGTTTTGTTTTTTTAAATTTTATCAAGTATAGGTTTCTCATGAGCACAACCAAATATTATGGGATTATCATTATTTTCAATGTTAGCCATAATTTGTTCCACATTGAAATGTCTTTGCACTGTCAATAAAATATAGGTAAACATCCTTCTGACATTCTTTACTTTCAGCTAAGATTCATCTAATGTCAGCAATGATATTCCTGTGCCATGGCTTCTTCTAGATCCAGTTTGAAGATTTTCCCCTCTTATTATTTATTCATTCATACATACATTCCCCCTTCCCTCTCACTCTTCCTCCCAAGTTCCTCTTGTAAGGCTATTGTCATACACATGTTTTCTAATCATCTATTCCTTCCATTATTTACAGTGTAGTATTCTTTATCCACCTGTTCTTTTTTCTGCTCTTGTGTATTATTCCTTGTCTATCTGTTCTTTTTTCTGCCCTTGCTCCTTCCTCCCATCTTGATTCAATTATAGCAATAATGGGCTTATACAGTATTTGTCCCTTTGTGCCTGAGATACTTCATCCAGCATAATGTCTTCCAGAATCATTGTGTAGAATTTTACAAGTTCATTATTTTTCAATGCATAGTAGTCCATTGTGTAAATGTACCATAGTTTTTCTAACCATTCAATTGTTACTGGACACCTGGGCTATTTCCATATCTTTGCAATTGTGAATAATGCTTTGATAAACGTGTGTGTGCATATATTAGTTTGTGTTGCAGATATGATTTCTTTGGGTTATATTCCCAGTAGTGTGATAGCTGGGTCAAATGATATTTATAAATATCTCTGGCCATGTCTCAGTTCTACTATCCCTGGGTTATGTACCTATCAGCGGGATAGCTGAGTCATTTGGGATTTCTCTGTTCAGCTTTTTTGGGGAAACGCCAAACTGCCTTCTAGAGTGATTTTAGCATTTTACAATCCCACCAGTAGTGAATGAGAGTTCCAATTCTCCACATCTTCTCCAACATGTACTGCTTATAATCCTGTTAAACCTTGCTACCTACTGCTACTGCTGTGAGATGGTATCTCATTGTGTTTTTTTACTTGTATCTCTTTTACTACCAGTGATTTTGAGCATTTCTTCATGTGTCTGTTGACAACTGAATGTTTTCTTTTGTGAAAATTCTTTCCATGTCTTTTGCCCATTTTGTTATTGGGTTGTCTTTTTCTTTTCTTTTCTCTTCTCTTCTCCTTTTCTTGGTTTAGTAGTATTCTCTAAGTTTGACTTATGAGATCCTTATCTGAGATGTCATTGTCAAATGTTTTTCCCATTCTGTAGATTTTCTTTCTACCCAATTGGGAAAAGTTTTTAATACACATAGGGACTTGATTTTTTAAAGTTCTCATTCTTCAATTTTCCCCCCTCCTGGTTGTGCATTTCTGGCTGTATTTATGGCATAAGTTAGTGTTTCTAAAGTTGGCCCCATTTTTTCTCTTAGGATCCTGCTGATTTGGGACTTTACACCTACTTCTCTGATTTTTGTGTTGATTTTTTGTCTATGATGTGAGATGTGAGTCCTATTTAAAGTTTCTGCAGGTATAAGACCAATTTTGCCAACATTATTTTTGAAGAAGTTATTGTCTCCTCATTTGATAGGTTTTGATTCCTGGTCAAATACCAAATGAGCGTAGGTAGATGGGTTAATTTCTGGGTTCTCAATTCTATTCCATTTTTCTGTCATTGTACCAGTACCACAGTGTTCTGGTTATGATAACTGTTTAGTAGGTTTTGAGATCAGAGAGTGCTATGCCTTGCATTTCATTTTTGTTTTTTTTTAAAGTGCTTTGCTTATTTGGAGTATCTTTCCTTTGCAAACAAACTTGCCAACTGCCTTCTCTATCTCTTTGAAAAAGGAGTTTGGTATCTGTATTGGAGTTCTATTGATTCTGTAGATTGCTTTTATTGGGACTGTTATTTTCACTATGCTGAATCTTCTTATCCATGAACAGGGATTATTTTTTCATTTAGTTAGGTCTCTCATTGTTTCTGATAGTAGTGTTTTGACATTTTCTTTATAAAAAAATCTTATCACTTATTAGGTTTATTCCCAAATATTTGATCTTGTCATGTCTATTTTAAATGATAGTATTTTCTTAGTTTCTTAGTTTCCTTTTCAATATTTTCTTTGTTATTGTAGAAGAATCCCGCGGATTCTTGTATATTGATCTTATATCCTGCAAGACTATTAAGTTGGATTATGAGGTCTAGCAGGTTTGTTTTTTTTTGTTAAGTCTTTGAGTTTTCTGTGTACTCTAAATATCATCTACATGAAACAACAGTTTTACCACCTCTTTGCCAATTTAGATGCCTCTAATTTCCTTCTCTTGTCTTGTTACCTGAGCAAGTACTTCAGCCACCATTTCTGGAGAATGTGCCATGTGCACTTGAGAAAAAAAGTAAATGGAGTTGGGTAAAATACCCTGAACACATCTAGGAAGTAGACTTGGCTACTTGTATAATTTAGTTCTTGTGTATCATAATGAATTTCTTTCAAGTTTACCTGTCTTTTAGTGAGAGTGGTGTGTTAAAGTCTCCTACCATTATTGCAGTGCTGTTTATTTCTTCCTTCACCTCTGTTGTTTACCTCTTCCTTCACATTTGTTAACCGTTGTTCTATATTTTGCAACTCTTATCATTTGGTGCTTAGATGTTAACCAAGATGATGTCTTCTTGATCTATTGTGCCTTTTATCATTATCTTCCTTATCTTTCATGATAATTTTCATCTTGAAGTCCATTTTTATCAGAGTTAGTATTGTCATTGTTGTTTTTTTAATAGATATATATTTTCTTGGTTTGTTTTATCCCACCCTTTGATTTTTTAAATTTTTTTTCAGTTTTATTTTTCACTGGTTCAGTTACAAAGTCCATACACATATTTTTTCCACACTGGATCTTCCTCTTTCCTTCAACCTCCATCAAAATTTGCAACCCTATGATTCAGCCTATCCTCATCTCTCTACTCCCCTGCCCCTCCTCCCCCAAATGCTTACACTTATTCTACAATAATGGTCTTTTACAATATTTGTCCTATGGAACTTAGTTCACTTAGCATTATCACAATGCTCCCCAGTCGCTCCCAAGTTAGGTAGTAATTTATAAAATCATTGATCCTGTGCTGTGTAGTATTCCAATGGGTGAATGTACCATAATTTCTCAATCCATTTTATTATGGTTGGAATTTGGGCTGTTTCCATGTTCTTGCTATGGTGATTAACACCGCTATGGAAATTGGTGTACAAGTCTCTGTGCTTCAGTTGTAATTTTCTCGGGATATATCCTAAGTAGTTTAGTTTTTTGAGGAAGTGCCAAACTGCCTTGCAGAGTGGTTGTACCATTTTCCCATCCCATCAACAATGTAAAAGAGTCCCTATCTTGCCACATCCTCTCCAACACTTATTACTTGTGGTTCTGTTAAACACTGCTGCTGCTACTGGAGTGAGATGGTACCACATCATGGTTTGATTTTCATCTCTCTTATTGCCAGTGATTTGGAACATTTCTTCATGGTCTGTTGGCCTTTAAATATCTTCCTCTGTGAAAATTGTTTCCATGTGTTTGTCCATTTTGTAATTGTGTGATCAGGTTTTTTCTTATGGAGGCCCTACAGGATTCTGTAAACTTTTGCTATGAGACCCTTGTCTGAAATTATTTTTTCACACTGTTGGAAAATGTTTTGGACGTGGATAGGGATTTAATCCTTAGAGGGTCTTATTTATAAATTTTATCCTCTCCAGATTGCACATTTATGGCTGTAATTGGAAGTCTTTATACTACAGAGTAAGCCATCTAAGCTTGACCCCAGTTTGTCTCTGATAAACTTTATGGTTTGGTATTGGTATTATATTCTCCTACTCTGCTATATTGGTCTATGAGCTCTAAGAAACTTGTTAAGTCCTTGGGGTTTTCTCCGTGTGTATGCTATCATATCATCTGCATATAGCAATGGTTTAATCTTCTCATTGTGGATCTGGATGGCTTTTATTTCCTTCTCTTACTCTATTGCCCTAACAAGTACTTCCAATACAGTATTGAATAGCAATGATGGCAGTGGGAATCTTTGTCTGGTCCCTGTTTGCAAGGAAAATGCTTTTAGTCTTTCTCCATTGAGAATGATATTGGTTCTTGGTTTTGCATATATGATTGGATTGTGAAAACTAGGAACCAGGAAGATGGATCAGTAGTCAGAATATATGTACTTGGTGACAGAAATGAGGCTGGGGATAGAATGATAGAATTCTCTACAATCATTGATTTATTCATAGCAAATATATATGAATCATATTTTTTATAAGAAACATAAATGCAGGCTATTCACATGGATTTCACCTGCAGATATGCACAGGAATCAGATAGATTACATCTATGGAAGGAATAGTTGGAGAAGTTCAATATCAACACTGAAAACTAGTCCAGGTGTTGATTGTGGAACAGACTATCAACTATTCATATGCAAGTTCAAATTATAGCTAAAGAAGGTTAAATCATATGTATAAGAATTAAAATTTAATCTTGAGTCAATCACTCCTGAATTTAAAAACCAACTCAGGAACAGGATTGAGGCCTTGAACTCTAATGAATGAAGACCAGATGAGCTGTGGAAAGATACCAAGATTATCGTTCATGGAGAATGAAAAAGATTTATTACAAAAAAGGAAGAAAAAGAAAAGACCAAAATGGATGTCAGAAGAGATTCTGAACATTGCACTACAGCACCGAGAAGCCAAAGCAAAGGGAAGAAAACAAGAAGGAGCTGAATAGAAGATTTCAAAGGGCAGCATGGGAAAACAAGTCAAAGTACTGTAATGAAATGTGCAAGGAGATGGAGTCAGAAAACAAAAGGACCAGACTTGCTCAGCATTTCTTAAGCTGACAGAACTAAAGAACAAATTCAAGCCATGAGTTGCAATGCTATGGGTGGAATATTGAATAATTCAGGAAACATTGAAAAAAGATGGAGAGTCATTGTACCAAAAAGAATTGGCTGACACAGAAAAATTTCAAGAAACAACATATAATCAAGAGGCAATGGTGATGGAGGAGAAGATTCGGGCTGCTCTAAAGAGCTTGGCAAAAAATAAAGCCCCCCAAATTGATGCAATACCGACTGACATATTTCAACAAATACGTGTTGCCCTGGATGTGCTCACTAGGTTGTGCCAAGAAATCAGGGGGACAACTACCTGGCCAATTGACTGGAAGATATCTATATTTATTTCCAGTCCAAAAAAAAGGTGACCTTACAGACTGTAGAAGTTATTGAACAATATCACACACTAGCAAAATCCTAATGAAGACTATCAATAAACAACTGGAATAGTACATTGATAGAGAACTACCAGAAATACAAGTTGGGTTTAGAAGAGGTTGTGGCATATGAGACATTATTGACAATGTCAAATGGATCTTGGCAAAATGTAAAGAGTACCAGAGGAATGTCATTCTGTGTTTCATTGATTATGCAAAGGCATTTGACTGTGGATCACAACAGATTGTGGCTAACCTTGAGGAAAATGGGAATCCTAGAACACTTGATTGTGCTTATGTGAAACCTATACTTGGGCAGTCATCAGAACAGATCAGGGAACACTACATGGTTCAAAGTCAGGAAAGGAGTTTGTCAGGGATGCATATTGTCTCCGTACCTTTTCAACCTATATGCAAAAACAGATCATTCAGGAAGCAGGGCTTTATGAGAAGGAATGTGGCATCAGCACTGTAGGAAAACTCATCAACAATCTATGTTATACAGATGGCAAAACCTTGATTGCTGAACCTGAGAAGGACTTGAAGCACTTGCAGAAGATTAAGGATTATAGTCTTCAATTTGGATTGAAGTTCAACATCAAGAAGACAAAGATTCTCACTACTGGGCCAATTAGCAGCACCATGATAGATGGGAAGAATTTATGCTGTTAACAGTTACAGCTTGCTCGGCTCCACAATAAAAAAATCTTAGCACTAACAATCAGAAAATAAAACAAAACAAAAAATGAATTGCATTGGGAAAATCTGCTGTCAGAACTTCTCCAGATTACTGAAAAGCAATTATATTAGTCTAGACTAAGGTGCTCCTGATTCAGTCCATGGACTTCACAATTACTTGGTATGCATCAGAGAGCTGGATAATGACTAAAGATGATGGAAGAAGAGTTGATGCCTTCGAATTGTGCTGGAGAAGAGTCCTGAACATATCATGAACTGCTTGGAGACTAAGATTTTGAAGTTCCATCTCATATTCTTTGGGCATGTGGCCAGGAGAGGCCAGTTGTTAAGAAGAATACCATGCTTGGAAGGATGGAGGGACAACACAGAAGAGGAAGACCTCCTATGAGATGGATTGAAACAATGACTGGGGCAATGGAGCTTGATGTGTAGGAATTAGTAAGACTGGCTTAGAATAGGGCAGGGTTTAGAGCTGCTGTACATACGGTCGCAATGGGTGGCAGGGGACTCAATGGCACATAACAACATGTGGAATAAAGTACCCTTCTATTCCAATTTTGCTGAGTGTCTTTATCAAGAAGAGTGTAGGATTTTGTCAAATGTCTTTTTCTCTTTATTGTTAAGATCTTATGGTTCTTACTTTGTTAACATGGCAAATTATGTTGATTGTTTTTCTCATGTTGAACCATCCCTGCATAGCTATTATGAACCCCATGTCATGATGAATTTTCTTTTTTTATGTGCTTTTGGAGTCTATTGGCTAGGATTTTGTTAAGGATTTTAACATCTATGTTCATGAGAAATATTTTTCTGTAGTTTTCTTTCTGGTTATATTTTTGCCTGGTTTTGGTAGTAGGGTTATGCTTGCTTCGTAGAGTGACTCTGGGATTGTTCTTTCGTTTTCAACTTTTTGAAATAATTTAAGTAGAATTGGTGAGAGGATCTCTCTGAATTGGTAGAATTCAGCTGTGAAGACATCTGGTCCAAGAGTTTTCTTATGGGGAAGTCTTTTTATGACCTTTTAAATTTCTTTTGTGATGGGTCTGCTCAAGTGTTCTATATCTATCCTTGTCAGTCTGTGTTGTGCATGAATTTCAAGGATTTTTCTGAGTATAGCTTTTCATAGTATTCCGATATCATCGATTTCTTTCATCTGGTTCTGTTGTGATGTCACCGTGATAATTTCTTAATTGAGTTATCTGTGTCTTCTCTTTTTTTGTCTTTTTTAAAGTTTGCCAGTGGTTTGTCAGTTTTATTGACCTTTTTGAAAAACCAGCCCCCTGTCTTATTGATGGAATCAATTGTTGATTTCAGCTCTTGTCCTTATAATTTTTCCCCCCAGGGTTTGTAGGATTAGATTGTTGTTCTTTTTCAATTTGATGAAGGTGTTGCATTAGAGAATTGATTTTTCTTTTTTCTTCCTTTTTTATGTGTATTCCTATTGCTATGAACTGCTCCCTGAGGTTTTGGTATGTTGTATTTTCATTTGTTTATAGGAACTTTTAAATTTCATTCTTAATTTTTTAATTAAGTAATATTCTAGCAGAGTTATTCAGTTTCCACATAAGTGGTTTTGTAAGATTTATCCTCTGGTGGTTAATTTCTAGTTTTATGGCATTGTGGCCTGAGAAGATATTTTGGATTATTTCAATGTTTTTAATTTGTTGAGCCTTGTTTGTATCCTTATATATGATTGATTCTGGAGAATGTACCATGTACACTTAAGATATATGTGAATTGAGTTTTGGTTTTTTTAATACATCATAAAATGTTTTGATTTTTTAAAATTAATTTTAATGAAAGTTTACAGAGACTTAGGGTTTCTAGTCATTCCCTGTTACACTTTTCTTCCTGCCCATTCCCTCCCTCCAAATCACTCTTTTTGAAAAGAAAAAGACAAACTTTTTCATTGTTATGCAATCCCTCCCCCCAGGTTTACTCCACTATGCAGCCTTCCCTCTGGACTTCTGTAATGACAAGAATACCCATTCATATATCCTTTTTAAACAGATTTCTCCCTCATCTGTTTCAATGCAATATACATCATCATTCCTCCCCTCCTTTCTGTCTTCCTTCAACCCCGATGTCAGTCCCATTTTACAACAGTGGCCCTGTGCAATATTTATCCTTTTGTGACTGAGATATTTCACTCAGCATAATATCCTCCAGGGTCATACATTTTTGCGTAATATTGCATGAGTTCCTTGTTTTTCAATGCAGTGTAGTATTCCATTATGTGAATATACTGGAGCTTCTTTATCCATTTGTTTGCTAATGGGAACTTGAGTTGTTTCCAACTCTTTGCTATTGCTAACAAAGCCACAATAAACAAGGGTGTGCATATATCTGCTTGGGTGGCAGTTATGGTTCCTTCAGGGTAATTTCCCAGTAATGGGGTTGCTCATTCAAATGTTATTTCTATTTCAACTTTTTGAGAAAGTGCCATAGAGCCATCACAGTGAATAAGGGTTCCAGTTTCTCCACAACCTTGCCAGCATTTGATGTTTGCTGTTCTGTTAAATTTTGCTATTCTTACTGGGGTGAGATGATATATCATAGTTGTTGTGATTTGCATCTCTCTTAGAGCTAGAGATTTTGAACATTTCTTCATGTGTTTGTTTGTCATCTGAATGTTTCCTTTGATGAAGTGTCTGTTCATATCCTGTGCTCATTTTTCAATTGGGTTATTTACCTTTATCTTGTTGTGGTGCTTGAGTATTTTAGAAATTCTAGGTATAAGTCCATTATCAGACATGTCATTACCAAATATTTTTTCCCAATCTGTAGCATCCCTTTTTACCCTGTTGGAGAAGCTTTTGGATGTGCATAGGGATTTAATTCTTAAAAGGTTCCATTCCTCTGTTTTATTGTGAATTGAGTTTTAATTGGCTGCAGTAAGATGAATACATCCACAGGGTTGAGTTAGCTGTTGGTATAGTTTAGATCTTCTGCATCTTTGTTGAGTTGTTTTTTTTTTTTTTTTAGTTGCCCTATCCTTTGGTGATAGTGGCGTGTTGAAGTCTCCTGCCACTATTGTGGTGCTGTCTATTTCTTTCTTCAATTCTGTTAACTGTTGTTTATGTATTTTGTAGGTCTATGTTTTGGCACATAAAGTTTGACCAAGATTATGTCTTCTTGATCTATTGTGCCTTTAATCCGTACATAATGCCCTTCCTTATCTTTTATAGTACTTTTCATCCTGGAGGCTATTTTATCAGACATTAGTATTGCCACTCCTGCTTTTTTGAGGTTGCTATTTGTTTAGCAATTTTTCCCCAGCCTTTGTTTTTTAATCTCTTATCCTCTCCATTTTTTAGATTTTTTTTATCATTTCTGCTACTCTTTTTCTCTTAATTGGTTCATTTAGTTCATTCACATTAAGTGTGATTATTGTCAGGCCAGGTTTTACTGTTGCCATTTTGTTATACATAATTTTTTGTTGTTGTTTCTGGTTACTATGGTACATCCACTTTCCTTTGGAGTCTCCATATGAAGAACTTCACTTAAAATTTCTCATCATTCTGGGTTTGTTTTCACAAATTCCTTAAGTTCCTTATTTTCTGAAAAATATATTATTTCTCCTTCCTATTTGATTGAGAGCTTTGCATAGTATAGGATCCTCTGCTGGCAACTGTTTTCTTTCATCCTTCTGTATATACCACCCCATTGTTTTCTAGCTTGAAAGTTTTCTCCTGAGGAATTAGAACTTAATTTCATTGTTTCCCCTTTGTAAGTTACCCTTTGTTTTACTTGTGCTACTTTTAGAATTCTGTCCTTATCTTTTAATTTGGAAAGCTTGAAAACATTATGTCTTGATGTTCTCCTTTTTTAATCTTTTTGGTGTTTGCTGTATTTCTTGAATGTGGATTTCCCTGTTCTTCAAAATACCCAGGAAGTTTTCTTCCAGTACTTCTTTCAACAATTTTCTCAGTGACTTCCCTGTCATTCCCCTTTTCTGGAATTTCAGTCATATGTATATTGTTCCTTTAGATGTCATGCCACATGATTTTAATGTTTTCTTCCTTTTCTTTATGTATCATCTCTGATTTATTTTTTTTTCTAGTATGTTTCCAGTGAGGCTCTTGTCTTCTAGCTCACTGATTCTCTGTTCCATCTCTTCAGTTATACTTTTTTGTCCAATCAGCATGTTAGACACTTCTGCCATTTTGGTCTTAATATTCTGATTGCATTTTCATGTACTGTGTTGGCTGTTTTTGATGTGTTTTCTTTTTAAGTTCATATACCTTTTTATCTATACTACCAATTCTTTTTTCCATCTTTTGCATTTTCTTCCATAGCTGTTCAAGTTTTTCCTCATCCATAAATTTCTTCTGGATTGTTGCTGTCTCTGGTGTATTTGCTCTCTTAATTGTTTCTTCTTTCATTTGTTTCTTCTTCTGTAGCTTTTCAAATAACACCACATCAATATATTTATTCTGATTCTCTTTATCTGGGAGTATTCATTGAGTCTGTTTTTTTAGGAGAATGGTTATTTTGGGTTTTTTTTTTTTCAATGATGCCTGAGACAGACTGCTGTTTTCCTGACATTATGTGAGTCTTTTCTTAGTAGATGTTACATAATTGTAACTATATCATGACCCAGGGTATATCAATGTTTTGTGAAGGACCTGTATATTTGCGTTCCTTTCTTGAGCTTATGCAGTAAGTAGTCTAGTGTAGCTAGACAGAAATGTTTCCCTTAAAGTACCTGAATGGCAAACCAGGGTGCCTATTGTTCCTTTCCAGAAATGGCATTTCTATCCTCCTTGAGCTGTCCTGGTCCATTCTGCTTGAGCTTAAGGAGTTCTGTATGGAGTAGTTAGACAGCAGTGTTTCCTGTAAAGTACTGTGGGTACTGCACATCTTCTGCTTGCCTACTCTTTTATTTTTCATTTATCTTTCCCCTTGTTTCTTAAATATGTCTTTTGTTGCCAATATATTGATGGACTTTGGTTTTATATCCATTCTGCTACTCTTTTTTTCTTATTTGTTTTGTTATCTTGTGATGATTTTTAAAATTCTTTATTTTATGATTTCAATTAATTCTCCTATGATTTATAGCTTTTTCAGTAGCTGTTAAAAAACTCTATTTTGATATCTTTTTTTCTGGCTCCCTTTCTCTGAAAAAGTCACTTTATTGGTTTCAGTTCTTCCATCATTTGTAAATTATTCATAATTGTTCATGTCTATTTATTTCTTCTGCCTCCCTGTTTCTGGGGTAATCATTGGATCTGTAATCTTCCTTGCTTTTCTAGGAGAAAGTTTTGGTGGGTTTTTTATTATTATTATAATGTTTGAGACATTATCTGTCTGCTGCTTCCTTGACATTATGTTAAGTTCTTCTTGGTATATATGAGACAGTTTCTGTTGTGTCTGCGTTAGTTGTTGTCAGTTCCTTATCTTTATGTTACTATTGATTTTCAGACTTCATGTGTTACCCCGATTCAGTTTCCCACTAGTGGTCTTCCCCACTGGTTGTCTACGTGAGGCTCTATTCCCCATCCTGTGGCAAGCTTTTCATCTGGTTGTCCTTAGTCTATATTGCCTTTAATTTGTTATGACTCAACAGACAAATTTCTTTGCATAATTAATAACACACACACACACCCCTTTCTGAGACTTGTTGCTTTCAGCCAAAATCTATCTGACATGAACAATTATATCCCTGGTGCAATAACCTCTTCTGAATCCAGGTTGAAATTTTGTCAGTTCCTTATTGATGGTTTCAGGCATTTTTAGATAATCTTCATCAAAATTTTACTTGAATGTAACTATTAATGATTTTGTTTAATTTCTACACTCTGTTGGATCTCCTTTTTAAAAAAATAAATTAGAACAAATATATATCTTTTCCAGTCAGCTGGTTAGGTAGATATCTTCTAAATTTCTTGGTATAGTAGTTTTAAATCTATACGAGACTCTTTATTTTTTTACCAATGCCTTCAGTGCATCTTACATTCCTTCCTTTATTATAATTGGCTCTTAATCACATGTGACTTTCTGAAATGGTTCAGTGTCAACTAATTCTTTTTGGTAAAGTGACTTTGTGTATTTTCTATCTTCCTTTGATGCTTCTTGAATGTTTCAAGATTTTGTCCATTGAATCCTTTGGTATTGCAACTAGAGGCTTGAATTTCAGCTCTTTTGGCTCAGGAAATGCTCTCCTACCCAAAACTCTTTGCATATCTCCTTATAATACTTTGCTTTGTTTTCTTGAGTTGCTCTTTGAAATCTTCTCTTCACCTCATTTATTTCAGCATTTTTTCCTTTATTTTGGCCTCTTTATGTTCTATCCCAGTGCTCAGACTGTTCGTTCATAGGGTCACTATGAGTCGTCTATGACCCGACGGCATCAAACAACAATAACAATGACGACGACCAAGAGAGTGCTACATTGGCCTAGTAGAGAGGAAGCTATGCTACCATGCCGAAGGTGGGTGATTTTCATCTGTGGCCCTCGTCCAGGTTCAAATTGTCTTCCTGTCAAACATTCTTCTAGGTGGTATAGCACTGGTCTGTGCATTGCTGTACAGAGGTAACTCGTGGTTGCTGTGATGCTGAAGACTGTGACAGTGATGTGCCAGTTGTGGTAATGGGTACCCATGGTGGACAGTGTTGGCTGGAGCTTCCCGACTAAATCAAGCCTGGAAGCAGGAGCGGCATCTCCTTCCGAAATAGCTTGCCTCCGGAAACTCTATGTACGAGCAGTGCTCAGGTTGCTCATTCATAGGGTCGCTATGAGTTGTCTACCACTCGACGGCATCAAACAACAAAAACAATGTTCTATCCAGGAGTTGCAATGATTAAGGATGCTATGGGGGAAATAATGAATGATTCAGGAAGCATTAAAAGAAGATGGAATAAGTATACAGAATTACTGTGCCAAAAAGAATTGGCTGACACAGGAGAATTTTAAAAAAACAACATATGGTCAAGAGGCAATGATGATGTAGGAGGAAGTTCTGGCTGCTCTGAAGGACTTGGCAAAAAATAAAGCCCCAGGAGTTGATGGAATACCATTGAGATATTTCAATTAACATATGCTGCCCTGGATGTGCTCACCATGTTGTACCAAGAAATCTGTAGGACAATTACCTGGCAAATTGACTGGTAAGGATCCATATTTATTCCCATTACAAAAAATGGTGACCCAACAGAGTGTGGAAATTATCAAGCTATATCACTAAAACACAACCTAGCAAAATCCTGCCGAAGATCATTCAGAAAAGACTGGAACATTACATTGACAGAAAATTATCAGAAAGAAAGGCTGCATTTTGAAGAGGTCATGGCCCTTAGTGACACTATCACCAATGTCAGATAGATCTTGGCAGAAAGCAAAGAGTACCTATCTACAATCTGTGTTTCATTGACTATGCAAAGACAATTGACTGTGTGGATCACAATGAATTGTGGCTGACCTTAAGGAAAATGGGAATTCCAGAACACTTGATTGTGCTTATGTGAAACCTATACTTGGACCATGAAGCAGTCCTTAGGATAGAGCAAGGAAACACTGCATGGTTCAAAATTAGGAAGAAGTGCAGCAGGGATGCATACTGTTTTCATACCTTTTCAATATGTATGCAGAACAGATCATTTATAAGGAGGAATGTAGCATTAGGATTGGAGGAAGACTCATCAACAACATATAATATGCAAATGACACAACCTTGCTTTTTTAAACTGAAGAAGACCCGGAACACTTGCTGCAAAAGATCAAGGGCTGTAGTCTTCAATATGGATTGAAGCTCATCATCAAGAAGACAAAGATTCTCACCAATTGGCCCCACCATGACAGATGGAGGAGAGATTGAGGTTGTTAGCAATTACAGCTTACCCAGATCCACAATCAACATTCTTAACACAAGCAGTCAGGAAATCAAAAGATGGATTGCATTGGGGAAATATGCTGTCACAGATCTCTCCAGAGTAGTGAAGAGCAGCAATGTCAGTCTAGAGACATAGGTGTGCTTAACCCAGGCCATAGTCTTCTCAATTACTTGTTATGTTTCAGAGAGCTGGACAATGACTAACGATGACAGAAGAAGAATAAGTGTCTTCGAGTTTTGATGCTGGAGAAGAGTCTTGAATATACCATTGACTGCCAAGAAAACAAATAAGTCCATCTTGGAGAGGGTGAAATCAAGTCTCTTCTTGGTTACTATAACTTTGAAGCTCCATCTCACACACTTTGGGCACGTGGTCAGGAGAGACTGATCCTTGGAGAAGGACATCATGCTTTGAAGGGTGGACGGAGAATGCAGAAGAAGACCCCAGACAAGATGGATTGATACACAGTATCTGGGACAATGGGGGTTGGTGTGTCAGAATTAGTGAGACTGGCTTGAGACAGGGAAGGGCTCAGGTCTGCTGTACATAGGGTCGCTATACATTGCAGGTGACTCAATGGCACATAACCACAACATACTGTATTGATTTTTTATTGAAGCCTTTTGTTTAGAGTCAACAAGACCTCAGCGTGGGCCTTTGTATTTAAAGTTTGTTTTTATTATATTTTTGAGGCACATTCTTCTAAGTGATACAGCACTCTTCTGTCAATATGCTGTACTGAGGTAACCTGGAGTTGCTGTGATCCTGAACCTTGTGCCATTGGTGTGTGAAATGACATAACGGTTACCCATGGTGGACAGTGTTTGGTTGAGATTCCAGTTTAATATAAGTTTGGAAGCAGAAGTGGTATCAACTTCCTAAACAACATTCATCTGGAAACTCTATGAACTTTGATAAATGTTGATAGTTATAGAAATGTTTCAGGCCTTTTGTTCATAGGGTCACTAGGAGTCTTGCTTGACTCAATGGCAATCAACAACAACAACAACAACAACAACAATTGGATGGAGAGCTTTTCTGAGTATAGGATCCTTTGCTGGCAATAGTTTTCATTCAACTTTCTGTATGTGCCATCCTATTGTCTCCTAGCTTGCATGGTTTTTGCTGATAAATCAGAACTTAATCTAATTGTTTCCCCTTTGTAGTTATTGCTGTCACATGCTGTCAAGTCACCTGCAACCCTATGTACAACAGCTCTGAACTCTGCTCTATCCTGAGCTAACCTTATTGTCTTTGACACACCAAGACCAATAACCCAGTTACTGAGTCAATCCATCTCATTGAGAGTCTTCCTCTCTTGTGCTGTCCCTGCAACATCCCAAGCAGAATATCTTTCTCCAAGTACTCGTCCCTTCTTGCAACATGCCCTAAATATGTCAGACAGAGCTTCAGAATCTTTGCCTCCGAGGAGAAGCCTAGTTTCACCCTCTTCAGGATGAACCTGTTTGTTCTCTTTTCAGTCCATTGTGTATTCAACACTCTTCTTCAACACCACAGCTCATAAGCATCAATTCTCCTTCTATCATACCTAGTCATTTTTCATCTTTCTTGTGCATAGCATGTAATTGTGAAGACCATGGCCTGCATCAGGCACACCTTAGTCTCATGTTACTCTTAGAATTCTATCCTTATCTTTTAGTTTGGAAAAATTGACAATGATATTATGTTTTTCTTTTTTTGGGTCTAGTCTATTCAATGTTCACTGAACTCTTTGAATGTGGATTTTCCTGTTCTTTAAAATACCTGGGAAATTTTCTTCTAGTACCTCTTTCCAATTTTCTCAGTGACTTTACTGTCACTCCTTTGTTCTGGATTTCCAATCATACGTATGTTGTTCCTTCTGATGTCATCCCACATGATTCTAATATTTTCTTCATTTTCTTTATGTCTTGTCTCTGATTTTTCTTCTAGTATGTTTTCAGTGAGGCTCTTGTCTTCCAGCTCACGGATTCTCTGTTTCATCTCTTTAATCCTATTTTTTATCCCACCATCATGTTGGACATTTTTGTCATTTCAGTCTTAATATTCTCATTTATATTTTCATGTTTTTTTTGTTATTTCCAGTAGTGTGTTGGTTGTACCTCTCAGTTTTGTGAGGATTTTTCAAGTTCTTGTACCCCATTATCTATATTATCAATTCTTTCTCCTTCTTTTGCATTTACTTCCATAGCTGTTTAAGTTGCTCCTCATCAATATATTTCTTCAGGATTGCTGTCCCTGGTATATTTGCTCTCTTAATGGCTTCTATTGTTTCTTCCATCATTGGCATATTAATATGTAGCTGTTCAAATACCTCCGCATCAACATATTTCTTCTGATTCTATCTGGGGTATTCATTGGGTCTGCTTTTAAAAGAAAAATGCTATTTAGTTTTTACATGATGACTGATGTAGAATGCTTCTTTCCTGTCACTATGTGAGCCTTTTCTTAGTTGATATTAGGTTGCTATAACTATATAATGACTCAGGGTATGGCAATGTTGTAAAGGGCATACATATTGGTGCTCGGGATGTCTGTTGACCTCCAGAAACCCAGGCTCCACTAGGCCTCTTCCACTTAAACTTAAAAAATCCTGTGTGATGTATCTAGGCAGCAGTATTTAAGGTTAAAGTACCTGTGATATTGATGTTCTTAGTGCAGGACCACAGGGCTGCAGCTGGGCAGTCTCTAGGTGGTGGGACAGTGGGTTCTCTAGGCAACAGGGTCCTCAGGTGGTGGGGCAGTGGAGTCTCTCAGCCTTGAGTCAGAGGTCTGGTAACTGTGTGAGATTGTGGCCTGCGCTACACTGGAACTGCAGCCCTCAACCTGGCAGGCAGTGGTTCTGTCACCAACCAAAGTGTGAGTGTGTCTGGGCCGGGCAGCAGCCTTTAGCAACTGCAGGGGAAATGGTGGCAGGAAGACACTCCCAGGCAGGCTATGCCACACAGGCTTTGAAGTCTTGCAACCGAGTAATAATAAGATCCTGTGAGAAGAGCTGCCCTCTTTATCTTGTATGAATGCTCATTTTAAGGAATATGTTCCTTGTTATTCATCACATTATAAATCACGTTTGGCTGGAAGTTCAATCACAAGTGCAATTTCATTTCCAGGCTTGAAGGGTTACTATGGGCCATAGTCTGTGGATTCCACCAATCAATCAGATAAGAAAGTATGCATAGTCTTTTTTATGATTTTGAGTTCTGCTCTACATTTTAAACAACTCTGTCAGGACTTTCTATTGTGAATTTATTTCACAGTGATCATCAGTGGTAGCAGACATCATCTAGTTTTTACTGGTCTCAAGGTTATGGAGACTGAAGTCCACACCCTGAAGACTGAAATCCATTAGTCCTTTAGATTCTTAGTCTTTGACTGTTTTTTACTGTTTTCACTCTTCTATGATGATCCTCACTTTAAAGATTTTCCCATTTGTGAGGATGGCACAGGATAGGATAGGGTAAGACTCAGTCTTTTGTTCATAGAATTGTAATGAGACATTGTTAACTCAATAGCACCTAACAACAGCAACAATTATGCAACAACAATGTTGTTGATTGCCATTGAGTTCAGCAGGACTCATAGTGACCCTTTGAACAAAACACCTGAAGTGTTTCTATAACTATAGTTTCTCAAAGTTCCTACAATTTCCAGAGGTATGTTGTTTAGAAAGTGGAATAGATACTCTAATGTGACTCTCCTTTTCCTTATTTTTCCTAAGAAGATTATTGGAAACTTGATGCTACAGTAAAAAAATGATGAAGAAATTAGATGGTGCCTGTTTATGAAAAAAGGATAGTGTCTAGTGTCTTAAAACCTTGTCCAAAAGCAATCAGTCATTTAACAAAACCATTGACCAGTCTGTGCAGAAGAAAGTCATATCAATCCAAGTGTGATGAAAGAATTTGAAATAAAGTCTATGATCAAGAGGACAGAAAATGTATGAGTGTCTAAAATCAAAGACATTTGGTGTGTATAAATAGAGCCGTCTAAAAGCAAGGTTTTAAATCCATTTTAAAATTTGACACGAGTCTGAAATCCACACTGATCTTTAAAAGCTGCCTTTTCTAATAGCTTTAACCCTTTTCCGCTAACCCTGATGCTCACTTAATCACATAACCTAAGGAAGACATTTTTTTCCTCTGAGGTCTAGCAGGTACAAGATAACACACTTTTCCCAAATGGTCTTTCCACTATATTTAAATGCAAAATACGAGATATGATAGCTTGAGTGCAAAATGTCTTGATGCACTGGGTTGTTTAGAAAAATAGCGTGTACCTTTAACCAGTCATGTAATCCCTCTAGTGTTTATTCACATATTTCTGCCAAATTCACATTTCTAGATAACCCATCTGTCACTTGCCTGATTGTCTTCAAATTATTATTGAAATTTCTAACTTATACTTTCAGTTCTAACTGTGCAAAAATGTGCTCTTTCACATTGTTCAGAAGCTATCTTCACTCTGGGACTATGAACATCTTTCTGGTTGAGAATTTTTGTATCTCTCATTAAGGTTCCATTGCTTTGACCTTAAGTAGACTCCATGATGTTGGTCTGGAACGCTAACTATGGCTGGTATCTGCTTCTCTCCCAACCTCACAAACATTCTAACGAAACCAAAGCCTTTCAAGTTTACAGTTTGTTATAGGGTAGATTATGGAAGAAGAATGTTGCAGGTCACTGGGTCCTGACTCCAGGCCTAACCTTTTTTGAGGAGCTCTATGTTTTGAGAAGGCTTGATCACATCCTGACAAGGTGATGGGATGACCAGATCCTGAAAAGGCCCTGGGCCTGATCACATGCTGACAAGACCTGTGCTCCTAAATTCCCGAACAAAATATCATCCCTTTTAAATCTCCTTAACAGCCCCTATAAAAAGACTACCTGCCCACCATTCTGATCCTCTCTGAGAGTGATCACCTGGCATCCATCACAGACCATTTAATAAAGACCTGTTTCTTTCTTGGGACCAGTTTCTGCTTTCTCGCAACTTGTTTTCCTATCTAACAGATTACATAACTAGTAAGGTAAACATAAACTTACTTGTGTTGACTTATTAATCTACAATGAACAATTGTACATGTTTTGGGGCACAATGTATAGTGAAATACATAGAAAACTGTTTAAATGGAACATATTTAAATTTCCACTTATGTTCTTTTTTTTTTGCAAAGAATGTAAACTTTTTTTTTAAGCAGGAGTGGCATCCACTTCCCAAATAACATGCCTCTAGAAACTCTATGAACTTTGATAAATGTCAGTAGTCATAGTGGGGCTTCAGGCCTTTTGTTCATAGGATTGCTATGAATTGTGCTCAACTTGAAGACAGTCAGCAACAACAACATTTTCTTAGTTTGCATTCAATCATTCTTATACAGTGTGTTTCATTCATCTACAGTGTATTATATACACATGCATTGTGCTTTATAGTATGTTGATCCATACATATCACCCTGTCATATCAAGTTCCCATTGTACCTTGCCTATTGCTTTATGTCCCTAATTCACCCATTAACTTCTACTGTCCTAGTAATTAAGACAGTAATCATTCTTTCTTCTTCTACCATAAATCTCTCCTCCTTCTCCCCCTTCATCTATTTTTTCATTTTAAACATTTAGCTTAGTGTTGAGAGTCAAGTTCCTTGGTTTTTCAGTAGAAGCACTAGCTATTTTTGTTCCAGATTATCTTTCCAAGAAAGTTTATGTAGTGAAAAGCTATGAAATATGGAAACAGTATCAAGTAAAGGACAAGCTTGTTGCTATAATACAGTATAATAACATCTCCCCAGGGCAAAGATCAGAATGACACACAGCCCATTATAAAAACAGCATAGTTGAATATAACTGAAGTTATGAATCTTCTTTGTTAACAAGGTATCACTTAGATCACACACTGAAAATTACGTGTAAAATGACGTATAGGTTCACTTGAAATCTGAAGAGAATGGAGGGCAAGCTGTTGACATAGCAGACAACTCTCAGATGATAGTGTGGCCAAGTGGTTATGAGGTCATTTTCTAGAGCTTTATTGTCTGAAAAGACAGTCATATCAGACATTACAGTAGCCACTGGCCACATACAGCTTTTTAAGTTTAAATTGAAATGATATAATGCTAAGAATCCAGTTCCTCAATTGCAATAACCACATTAATGCTCAATAATCAGATGTGACTTTTAGTTACTGTATTGAATTTTTCTATCATTGAAAAAAGTTCTATTTCACAGTACTGGGTTAGACCAGTCCCAGATATAAATCTTGCTGGCCTTTAACAACAGCTGGTTAATGACAAAGAGAAAGCTTAGGTAAGAGGAGGACTTCTGGGGCTGACAGCCATAGCCCTTTCAGATGGACAAAGGAAGAGTGTTCATGGCCAATGTTAAAGCCTAAAAGGAGTAGCTCCCTTGCTGCTCTATCCTTCAAGTTGAAAGCCATGGACCAGGGCAAACAGTAGTGGCCAGAGGACATAACATGAAGATCGTTGTGCATAGACTCCTTACTCAGAAATACTCAATAGTTGAAAATACCAAATATGTTTCTGATTTGAGGTGTAAGTAAGGTAAGATTTCTTCTGGGCTCAGTTGACATATTATAGTTCAGCAAATACATTAAAAATGCATAATAAAAAAGTTTTAGATAAAATATTATTGAAATATAAAATTTGTATTATTCATTAGTGTTCGTTGCTTCTGAGTAAATGAATTGTATCTACCCAATGGAAAAAAAAACTTAATTAAAGGAAAACTAGATTTGATAAAATTTTGACTGGACACAAATATCCAATCCTGAGACCTTGGAAATTCTGCCAGGAAGTAAGGTCATTCCTGACTGTGGAGAAAGATGAATTATCTTTGGATAAATAGCAACTGCATTATGTGTTTTTCATTTTGCTTTTATTCTCTTAGATTTAAAGACTTCCCTTTAGAGAATTTCAAGCTTTGAAACTAAGGGGAAAGGAAAATTGTTTACATTTTGTATAGCTGGTTTAGCTATGAGATCAGTGCTCAGAGAAAAATGAAATAACTGAGACTTTGGGAAAATTCAATGCTTAAGTACATCAAGAATCTTTCAAAAAAGACAACTTATAAATTGAGGGGAAAATTAAAAGGGAGCTATATTACTTCTCAAAAAGGGAAAACGATTTGGTAATACTATTTCTGACAAGGGATTAATTTCTAAAGTTGATAGAAAACTGCAACAACTCAACAAGAAAAGGACAGAATTTAGAGGACATGAAAAGACATGTCATCAAAGAAGAAGACATTCAGATGGCCAAGATCAGGAACTCTTCTCTCCTTCACTGCCACTGAGTTGGCTTTGACTCATTGCCAACCTACTAGCTCAGTTCTAAAACTGTGACTTATAACAGAGAAGATGATTCATCCTGCTCCCATGTAGAGTCTGAGTATTTGAAATTTCAGAGAATCTCAGCCTTTGGATTAACAGTACAACCCTCAATGGACAAGGCCATCAAGCAACAATGAGATAACATCTTATCCCAGCAACAATAGCAAATTTCAATAGTACAGTAAACAACAAATGCTGATGAGGATGTGGAGACATTGTAACTGTTCTACACTGATGGTGAGAATCTAAAATGATATAACCACTGTGGAAAGCAGTTTTGTGCTTCTTAAAACGTTGTAAATGGAATAGCTCTTGATTTAGCAATCCTCTTACTATGTATATATCCTAAAGAAATAAGAGTTGGTACACAACCAGATACATGCACACCCTAATGCAGCATTATTTACAATGGCAAAGTGATGGAAACAACCCAAGTGTTCACCAAAATACAAATGGCTAGTGTAGATTTCAGGGTGAGATGGCAGACCAGACAGTTGGAAGCCCTAATCCTCTTCAAATAAGACACTAGAAAACAAAGATGGCAGGTACAGACTATTAAATATTCCTGAACCTTGAGATTTAAATATCTCTCTCTCTCTCTCTCCTTCCCTCCCTCCCTCCCTCTCTCTCTCTCTCACATTTATCTAGTTCAAATACCTACTGAAGGAGAAAGCTGAATGCAAACATCAAATGAAACAGAACATACAGAACATAGAACTATAAACTGTACAGTATAGATATTTTGAACAGCTACCTGGTCTGCATAGGAACCAGAACTATATTTCCACCCACATTGCCTGACTGATGATGGAAAATGTGTGGTCTCTTCCCTTGTCCCTCATATATTTCCAAGGAGCAGAGAAGTGGCTTTCCACATCACAACCATCCACTAGGTGAAGAACAGTGTTCCTTTATTCTGTCTCATTTTGTATCTTCAGGAACTTGAACACAGCTGTACTTTCAGACAGTGTCTGGGAACTGGCACACTGTACTGTGCCTAACCTACTAGACTCTGATTAATGGAGGTACCACCTCCAGCTGAGGCCCTTGTCTCTCACTAGTGCCTTTACAGATACTTCTCCCAGCATACACCGCAGCCACATTTTGAGCCATACATCCTCTGTAGTATGTTCCATCCTTGGGATGTCAGGTTGGCAGTGATTGGCTCTTCATAAGAGCCTTCTCTGACTGGATATTTGGCTTGCACCCAGAGAACTCCATTTTCCATCACACATATTAGAAGATGGGAGCGGAAGCATGAAGAATTACCCAATTAACAAGCAGAATAACACATAACAAAATACAGAGTCAGATATGTCATTAGAGGGAGGCATCAAGTTGACTATGACTTCTAGTGACCCTATGAACAATGGATCTGAACACTGTTCTACACTCTGGCATCCCATTGTCTCTCCTACACTTGAGACTATTGCAACAGTCACTGTGTCAAAACATCTCTTTGAGGATCTTTCCAGGCATAATGTCCTTTTCCAAGAACTGGCTTTTCCTAACAATGTGTTCAAAGTGTGTAAGATGGTATTTCATCATTTCCAAGGGTAATCCTGGTTGCACCTTCTCAAAGATATATTTGTTTGTTCTTTTGGCAGTCTCTGGGACATTAAGTACTCTTCTCCAACACACAACAAAAAAAGCATCAATTCTTCTTCTGTCATCCTTTTGAATTTTTCAACTTTAATATGGATAGCAGGTCTTTGAAAAGACCATGATTTGGATCAGGTGCGCCTTATTCTTTAAACTGACATTACTGTTCTTTAGAATGTTGGAATTCGGTTGGTTGCTATTGATCATGTTTAGAAAGAACATTTTTATAAGTGGTGCAGCACTTGTCTGTCAGTTTGCTATACTGCGATTACTTGGGTTGCTGTGGTACTGAAATCTTATCACTGGTGTTTCAAATTCCAAAAAGGTTTCCAATCGTGGATGGATTTGGTGGAGCTCCCTGATTAAGACAGACTAGGAAGCAGGATGGGCCATCTACTTCCTAAATAAAAATCTTTTGAAATAAATGCTTATAGCAATGTATAAAGTATAATAAACAAAAGAGACTGAAAATAGTGAGCCAGAAGAATCAGTCTACAAATAGGAAGAATTACAACACAAAAAGAAGGAATAAGCTTTTCCCCATGAGCAGCCTGAGGTGATCTCCCAAAATGGTTTGCTACTCACTTGACCAGAAATATCCCATATAATCATGCAAATGAAGATGCTCAAATCTCTGGGTCCATTTTAAGAACACCCAGGAAACTGCCCAGGCCATTAAGAGTATGCTTATCAGGAAAGCCACTAAATATCTGAAATATGTCACTTTGCAAAAGTAGTGTGCCATTCTAAAATTACAGATAAGTTTACCCAAGCCCAAAAAGATGGTCAAGTTTTTGCTACATATGTTTACAAATGTAGAAAGTAATACTGAATTTAAGGATTTAGATGTTGATTCTCTGGTCCTTGAGCACATCCAGGTGAACAAAGCTCCTAAGATGCACCACCACATGTACAGAGTTTATGGTCGAATTAACTCCTACATGCTATATTGAGATGATCCTTACTCAAAAGGAACAGATTGTTCCTAAACCAGAAGAGGAAGTTTCCCAGAAGAAAAAGATCTCTAGAACTTCAAATTTGTTAAGAAAAAAAAATTTAAAAACCCCTTAAAACTTATTGTCGATGTTGTCATGTGCCATTGAGTCGCCTGCGACTCATAGCAGCCCTATATACAACAGCCCTAAACCCTGCTCTATTCTGTGCCATTCTTATTGTCCCTGACACACCTACCCCATTACTCCAGTCACTGAATTAATCCATCTCATCAAGGACTTCCTCTCTTGTGCTGTTCCTCTAACCTCCCAAGTATGACGTCTCTCTCCAAGGACTTATCTCTCCTTGCAACATGGCCAAAGTATGTCAGAAAAAAGCTTCAGAACACTTGTCTCCAAGGAGCAGCCTGGTCTCATGAACTTGTTTGTTCTCATAGAAGTCCAAGGTTTATTCCGTACTCTTCTCCAGTACCACAGATCAAAGGTATCAAGTCTCCTTCTGTCATTCCTAGTCCTTGTCCAGCTCTCTGATGCATAGCAAGTCATTGCTAATGCTATGGTCTGGTTCAGGTGCACCTTAGTGTCCAGACTGACATAGTTGCTCTACAGTACTTTGGAGAGGCCTCTGACAGCAAACTTTCCCAATGCAATTTTTCTTTTCATTTTCTGGTTACTGGTACCAAGAGTACTGATTGCAGAGCCAGGAAACAAAAGCTATTAACAATCTGTCTCTTCACCATCTTTCATGATGCTGCCAATCATCCCAGTGGTGAAAAATCTTTGTTTTCTTGATGTTGAGCTTCAGTCCATATTGAAGGCTTCAGTCCTTGATCTTCTGCAATAAATAGCTCAGGTCCTCATCAGTTTTACCAAGCGGGGATGTGTCATCTGCCTAACACAGATTGTTGGTGAGTCTTCATCCAATCCTGATACCACATTTTTTCTCATAGAGCCCAGCCTCCTGGAAAATCTGTTCTGCATATAGTTTGAAAAGATAGAGATTTAGGACACATCCCTGGCATGCACCATTCCCAATTTTGGAGCATGTAGTATTTCCTTGCTCTGTTCTGATGACTGCCTCCTAGTCCAAGTATAGGTTTAGCATAAACATGATCCAATTTATTACTAATCTCAAATTCAATCCAAGCCATGGTGGGACCTTATAGTTAGCAGAAACATTCTGTGGTGGAGATACCTGTTCATTTTGGCTAGGAAAAAACATAAGATAAACAATGCAACTTATATTCAAGGTAAAAATTCCAGGTTTTGCCAGAATATTTTGGGGGACCAGAACTAGTAACACTTAATCTTTGTAACTTTAAAAGAAAATAAAGGCAAGAATAAATATGGAAGGAGAAGGAGTGAGGTGAAAATTAGAACTCTGGTGGCCTTATGGTAAGACTCTGAACTGAAATCCCAAGGGCACATTGTTTGAACTTACCAGCTGCTCTGAGGGGGAAGGATGAGCAATCTCCTCCCATGTGATTGACAGCTTCTGAAAATCTACCGAAGGGTCATCTCTGAGTCCATTTCAACTTGATGGCACAACAACAATGAAGGTCATTTTGTGTGTGTGTGTGTGTGTGTGTGTGTGTGTGTGTGTGTGTGTGTGTGTAGAAAAAAGATGAAGGGAAGAATTGAACTTAAAAATGCTATTACCTCCATTCACTTTCCTTTTCCTTTGGGGTCTCTGTGTATAGGACTTCACTTAAAATTTCTTGTAGTTTTGGTCTTGTTTTCACAAATTCCTTAAGGTCCTTCTTTTCTGCAAAAAAAAAAAAAAATCTAATTTCCCCTTCAAATTTGATAGAGAGTTTTTCTAGATATAGGATCCTTGGCTGGCAATTGTTATCTTTCAATTTTCATTATATGGCATCCCATTGACTTGTAGCTCGCGTGGTATCTGCTGAGAAATCAGAACTTAATCTAATTGTTTCCTCTTTGTAGGTAACTCTTTGTTTTCTTGTGCTGCTTTTAGAAGTCTATCCTTGTCTTTAATTTGAAGAATTTGACTTGGTGTTTTTATTTTGGGGTCTAGTCTATTTGGTGTTCTCTGGGCTTTTTGCATGTGGATCTCCCCATTCTTCAAAATGCGTGGGAAGTTTTCTTCTAGTACTTCTTCCACAATCTGCTCAGTGATTTCCCTGTCCCTCCCATGTTCTGGAATTCTAATCATATGTATGCAATTTCGTTTTATATCATTCTACATAATTCTAATGTTTTCTTCACATCTCCTCTCTGATTTTTCTTCAAGTAGGTTTCTAGTCAGGCTCTTGTCTTCTAGCTCACTGACTCTGTCACCTCTCTTCAGTTCTACTCTTTTGTCCTACCAGGATGTTGGACACTTCTGCCATTTTGGCCTTAATATTCTGGATTGCATTTTCATGCTTTGCTGTTATTTATTTCCAGTACTGTGTTGGCTGTATCCTCTCTGTCTTGTGATAACTTTTTAATTTTTGTACCACTTTGTCTATTCTATCATTTTTTTTCTTCCATCTTTTGTATTGTCATCAATATCTGTTGAAGTTTCTCCTCACCTATATATTTCTTCTGAATTTTTGTCTCTGAAGTATTTTCTCTCTTGTTGACTTCCATCATTTTTTCCCACATTCTCATCTTTTTCTGTAGCTGATGAAGTAACACTACAACAACATATTTCTTCTGGTTCTCTCTATCTGGAGTATTCATTCTGCTGCTTTTTTTGGAGAAGGGTTTGGGTTTGTTTGTGGTTTTTTTTTTTTCATAATGGCTGATGTGGATTGCTGCTTTCTTGATACTATGGGAGTCTTCCATCTGCAGAAAGCTGAAACAGGATCCACATCTCACACCATACACAAACAGCAATTCAAGGTGGATCAGAGACCCGGGGTTAAAGCCCAAAATCATAACGTTCATAAGTGGGATCAAGCTTAAAACCACTAGTCAAAGGTATAAAGAGACTGCCAAGTAGAGTCAGAAATGCCCACTCTGAAGAGGATAAAACTGATGCATGGGACCTTCTAAAGATTAAATCCCTGTGCACATCAAGAACTTTTTCAGACAGGATGAAAAGAAAACCTACAGACTGGGAACAAACATTTGGTAATATCATCTAAGACAACAGTCTTATAACAAAAGTTTACAGAATACTCCTGAGCTTCCACAAGAGAAAGGTTGGATAACCCAATTACAAAATGGACAAAAGGCACAGAAATAATTTTCACAGAGGAAGATATTCAAATGGTAAAGAGATACATGAAGAAATGCTTCAAATCACTGGCAATAAGAGAGATGCAAATCAAAACCACAATAAGGTACCATCTCACTCCAGTACCAGTGGCAACATTTAACAGAACAGCAAGTAATACATTTTGTAGAGAATGTGGCGAGAAAGGAACTCTTATACATTGTTAGTGGGATTGTAAAATGGTACAACTATTCTGGAAGGCAGTTTGGCGCTTCCTCAAAAAGCTGAACATAGAAATTCCATATGACCCAGCTATTCCACTACTTGGAGTACACCCTGAGAACATGAAAACTGAGGCACAAACTGAGATTTGTACACCAGTATTCATAGCAGCATTATTCACCATCACAAGAACATGGAAACATCCCAAATTTCCAACCACAAATGAAAGGATTGAGAAATTGTCATGCATTCACACAATGGAATCCTGTGCAGCACACAGGAGCAATGATTTTGTAAATTATTACCTAACTTTGGAGCGACTGGGGGGAATTATTTTGAGTGACTTAACTCAATACCACAAAGATAAATATTGTATAAATCCATTATTGTAGAATGAGTATAAGGATCCAAGAGGGGTGGGAGAGGCTGGAAGCAGAGGGATGTGTATGTGCAAGGGGAGGGGGCTAATCATCAGGTTGTACAATTTGATGGGTGGGGGGTGAGGAAAATCGAAAGAATTTTTACAAACTTGTATTTGAATTTTATAAATAAACTGGTAGAAAATTTAAAAAAATTAAATAACTGATTTTTTAAAAAAGAATGCTTTATCTCATTCTGTTTTTAACCTAGAATATATTTTGTCTGTTTTATGTTGAATGACTTAAAATGGAAAAGGACCAATTTGGATTAATTTTTCACAATAAGATCAAATTGTTTTGGCCATGGTTTCAAAGAGACCAGGATGTCAATTTTTATGATTAATATACTGTACCTGTGCAAACTTTTTACTGTTATATTTAGAAACTGAAGTTATTTTACACACACACACACACACACATAGATAGATAGATAGATAGATAGATAGATAGATAGATAGATAGATAGAGAGAGAGAGAGAAAGAGATATCTCCCAGAAGAAACTGAAGAAAAAAAAGCTTATGGCTCAGGAATAAATGCTTCGGCATCAAATAAAATTCAGATAACTAAAAAAAAAGTAATAAAAAGTCTAGTTACCTAATGTCTAAATGGAGAGGAATATATCAATTGGTATGCCATCAATTCCTGGGGCTTTGTTTTTGCCAATTCTTTCAGAGCAGCTTGAACTTCTTCCTTCATCGCCATAGGATTTTGATCATATATTGTTTCATGAAATTCTTCTGTGTTACACAGATGATACAAACCTGCTTGCTGAAACTGAGGACGACCTAAAGTACTTGCTGCAGACAGTGAAGGACTGTATCCTTAAAAATGGATTGAAGCTCAACATCAAGAAAACAAAGATTCTCACCAGTGGGCCTATTCACAGAGACTAAGGTGTGCCTAATTGAGGCCATGGTCTTAACAATTACTTTCTATGCAACAGAAAGCTGGACAATGACTAGGGATGATAGAAGGAGAATTGATGCCTTTGAGCTGTGGTGCTGGAGAAGAGTATTGAATATACCTTGGACAGCTAGAAAAACAAACAGTTTCATCATAGAGAGAGCGAGACCAGGCTGCTGCTTGGAGGCAAGGATTCTAAAGCTTTGTGTGACATACTTCGACATGTTGCAAGGAGGGACCGACCAGTCCATTGAGAGAGATGTCATACTTGGGAGGGTGGAGGGACAGCACAAGAGAGGAAGACCCTTGATGAGATGGATTGATTCAGTAACTGGGATAATGGGGATAGGTGTATCAGAGACAGTAAGATTGGCAAGGGATAGAGCAGGGTTTAGGGCTGTTGTACATAGGGTCACTGTGGTTTGCAGGTGACTCAATGGCACCTGACAACAAGGCTATAACCAGAATGAGATATAAAGAATGACCAAAGGATCCATTGAAGAAGAGGACATAACTAAATATCTATGCATTCAGTTATAGAGTATCAATATGAAGAAGTTGAACTTCCACAGAATTGAAGAAATACACAACTTTATAACAGTAGGAGACTTCAATATATCACTTTTAAGAAAAGACAGTATGTTTAAAAATAAACTTAATGAAGACACAGAAAAATTAACCAATACAATTTTCCAAATTGTTTTAATCGACATTTGCAGAACACTCCACTCAATAAGAACACAATATATACATTCTCCTCCAGTGCCCAAGGAGCAACCGTGGAAACTGATCATATATTAGGTTACAAAGCAAGTCTTGATAAATTTAAAAACATTAAAATACAACAAAACATATTCTCTTATGACAATGCTATGAGTATCCAACAAGTAGATCAAGGGGAAAACCAGTCAAGAATATGAAAACTAACACACTAATTGAACACTATTAAGCACCAAGAAAATAAAAAAAAAATGTTGGGACACATGAGAGTGAAAACACAATATATCAGAATCTGAGGGCACAGGGAAAGTAGTACTCAGAAGTCCGTATAGAGCAAAAAATTATCAGAAAGAGAAAAGACAAAAATTACCACCTCAAAGTCTACATTCTCAAGAAGAAAGGAAATAATGAAGATAAAGAGCAAAAATTATGTATGTACGTATGTATGTATGTATTTATTGGCAGTATCATGATAGACAGTGAAGAGACTGAGATTATTAACAGCTTCAGTTTACTTGGCTCCATGATCAACGCTCTTGGTAACAGCAGCCAAAACTTCAAAAGATGAATTTTATTGGGAAAATCTGCTGTTAGGAACCTCTCCAGAGTACTTAAAAGCAACAATGTCAGTCTGCACCTGATCTGGGTCATGATCTTCACAATGCTGGACAATGATTTGTTGTTCTTGTTGTTATTGTTATGTACCATACAGTCACCCTGTGTACAACATCCCTAAATCTTTCTCTATTCTGTGCTAATCTTATTGTCTCTGATACACTTACCCCCACTACTCCAGTCCCTGAATCAATCCATCTCATCGAGGGTCTTCTCCTCCTGCACTGTCCCTCCACCCTCCTAAGCATGACTTCCCTCTCCAAGGACTGATCCCAACTTGCAACCTGTCCAAAGTATGTCAGATGAAACTGGACAGTGATTAGGGATGATATGAGGAGAATTGATGCCTTTGAATTGTGGTGCTGGAAAAGAGTATTGAATATACCATGACTTGCTAGGAGAACAAACAGATCTGTCCTGGAGAGGTTGAAACCAGGTTCCTCCTTACATGCAAGGATTCTGAAGCTCTATCTGACATACTTTGGGCATGTTGTAAGGAGGCAGCATGCTTGGAAGGGTGGAGGGACAGAGCAAGAGAGGAAGACCCTGGATGAAGTAGATTGACTCAGTGACCGGGCTAATGAAGGTAGGTGTGTCAGACACAGTAAGGTTGGCACAGGATAGAGCAGAGTTCAGAGCTGTTGTTCATAAGAGTGGTACGAGTTACAGGTCACCTGATGGCACATAACAATAACAAGACCAAAAATAAATGCACAGAAAAACAAAAGAATCAACAGACTAGAAGTCAATTTTTTTACAAGGATTAATAAAATGGACAAGTTCTTGTTAAATTTAACAAAGGGAAAGAAGCAGAAAATGCAAATAATGAATCAATTAGGTGTAAATAATGTAAATAGGTATAAATAATGAATTATATAGGCAATGTCACAGCAAAACCAATAGAAAGAAAATGATAGACACAGAATATTTTTAAGAACTCTAACAAACTCAAAACAGAGAAAAGTTGATGTTTTCAGAAACTCATTGCCTACCTAAACTAACAGAAGGTAGAATTATTTTAACAGATCCACCAAAAGAGACAAACCATAAAAACAATCAAGCATACAAACATCATGGTATTGGACACCCTTTTCTGCTTTCAACTGAGGCCCTTGTTAGGACACCAGGATGAGATCTTGAATGGGGATATTTGGCATGGATGGTTCAGTACAGCTGGATCTTTGGTGTTGGTGCTTGTCGGTCAGTAAAAGAGAGAATTAGACCAAGGCAATGAGTCCAAAAATGTCAGAGATGATGACGATGGCACATGAAAGAAAAAGTTTCAGATCTGTTGTTCAGGATCACTACGAGTTGTACTCAACGCAATGGCATCTAACAACAACCAGAAAAGAAGAAATTGGAGGGTACGTAAAACACTCCAAATGACAATAAAAATGCCCTGGGCAGACCTGCTTCATCAATGAATTCTGTCTAACGTTCAGGCAAGAGTTGATACCAATTGTACCCAAAACATTTCAGAAAATAGGAAAGGATCAAATACTCCTGAATTCATGCTATGAATCAAGAAATAATATCCCAGATACCAAAAACCACCCTGTGTTGACACTGTTGGATAATAGAAGAAATAAGAAAAAAGAAACTTCAAAAATTGTTTGGAAAAAAGTGAATGTCTTTGAGACAGAAAAAGCAGTGTTCAGAAATCAATTTATAGCAAGAAAAATGCACATCAGGAAAAGAATCATAACCAACCTCTTAACGTAATGTCTCCAACAAAAAGAAAAAGAACATCAAGCACAGCCATCAGTATCATGAAAAAAGTGAATAAGAAAGATAAGCCTTAATTGATACAGTAACTGGGACAATGGGAATAGGTACATCAGAATCGATGAGACTGGTTCAGGACAGGGTAGATTTCAGAGCTGTTGTACATAGGGTCTCTATGGGTTGCAGGTGACTCAACAGCACATAACAACAACACCAACAACAAGCCTTAATACTAAAAATATCTTATTGCCATTGAGTCAGAACTGACTCATAGCTGACCCCTCCCTCCATTGTGTTTCCAAGGTTGTAAACTTCACTTTGAAATACTGTTCATCTATCTTCTGTGGCATACTGGTTTATGTCTTTGGTTTAGCCCACAATTCTTTATGAACTAGGTCATCAGAATTCCTTAGTTAAGAGTACAGTAGGTTGCATAGAGAAGTGTACTCGGGGTGGGGGGTTGGGGGAAGGGATGTGGGAATTGTATACTAATGAAGGAATTTTTTTCTTTTT
>NW_006399870.1:4496290-4511452 GCF_000299155.1 Elephantulus edwardii
GGATTGATTCAGTGACTGGGGTAATCGGGATGGATGTGTCAGAGGCAATGAGATTGGCACAGGATAGAGCAGAGTTTAGGGCTGTTGTACATAGGATCGCTATGAGTCACAAACGACTCGACGGCACATAACAACAACAACAACAACAACAACAACAACCACCAGCTTACACACAATTGTGAATGAAAATAAAAAATGACCAGTTTACACTCGCCTTTCAGCTAAATCAAGAGAGCTTACCCTCCAGAATCCAACTGCTTCACACATGAGCCTCCAAATGACTAGAAATTGATTAGCCTCCAAGTGATTAGAAAGATGTTAATGAAAACAAAGGGTTAACATCATGCCCAACAAGGTTCTTATTGCTTTTAGTGTGGTTGAGTCAATTATGATTTGTAACAACTCTATCAGAAACATTGAAACTTTTTTCTCGTCCTTCCTCATAATCACAATCTTCGTCATGATCAAACTGTTACAGTCACTGTGTCACTCCATCTCATTGAAGGTCTTCTTTTTTGCTGACTCATTACCTTTTCCAGTATGATGTCTTTTTCCAAGGACAGGCTCCTACTGTTATTATGCCCAAAGTATACAGTTTCACCATCCTTGCCTCTAAGGAACATCTTGCTTGCACTTCCTTTAAGGCAGATTTGTTTGTTCTTTTGGAAGTGCCTGGAATATTCAATAACCTTCTCTAATACTACAATTCAAGGGCATCAATTCTTTTTCGGTATTCCTTATTCATTGTCCAACTTTAAGGGGAATATTAAACGACTGAAAATTCCATGGATTACACCGGGCACAGTTTAGTCTTTAATATTTTTGCTCTTTAATATTTCAGCACTTCAAAGAGGTCCTTCATAATACATTTCCCCAATGTGACCCATCTTTTTAACTGCTACAACCATGGATGTTAACTATGTATACAAATAAAATGAAATTAATGACAACATAATTTCCCCCTCTATATACCATGATATTGTCTTTTGGCCCAGAAGTGAAGATTTTTGTTTTCTTGATGTTGAGATATAATCTATATTGAAGGCTGCAGTCTTTTATTTTCTTCAATAGGTATGTCAAGTCTTCTTCACTTTCTGCAATCAAAGTCATATCATTTGCAAAGTGTAGGTTATTGATAAATATTACTCTAATCCTGACTGTCAGACATAACTTCAAAATCCTTGCCTCAAAGGAACAGCCTGGTTTCACCCTGAAACAAACAGGTTGGACCTGTTTGTTCTTTTAGCAGTTCATGGTACATTCAATAGTCTTTTCCAGCACCACAACCCAAAGGCATCAATTTTTCTATCATCCTTAGTCGCTATCTAACTCTCTGATGCATAGCAAATAATTGCAAAGACAATGACCTGAATCAGGGACATTTTAGTTTGTAGACTTATGTCGTTGTTCTTCAGTACTCGGGAGAAGTTCTTGATGGCAGATTTTCCTAGTGCAATTGATATTTTGATTTCCTGGCTGCTGGTACAAAGAGTGTTGATTGCAGAGCCAAGCAAACTAAAGCTGTTAACAATCTCAATCTCTTTTCCATCTATCATGATGCTGCCAATTGACTTAGTGGTGAGAATCTTTGCTTTCTTGATGTTGAGCTTCAATCTATATTGAAGGCTGCAGTCATTGACTTTCTGCAGCAAGTGCTTCAGGTTCTTCTCAGTTTCAGCAAGCAAGATGGTTGGTAATTCTTCTTCCAATCCTATGCCACATTCCTTCTCATAGAACCCAGCCTCCTGGATGATCTGTTCTGCATATAGGTTGAAAATGTATAGGAAGGACCAGTCCTTGGAGAGGGACACCGTGCTTGGAAGGATGGAGGGACAGAGCAAGAGTGGAAGACCCTTGAGATTGGCTCAGTGACTGGGGTAATGTGGTAGGTGTGTCAGAGAAAATTAAATTGGCTCAAGGTAGAGCAGGGTTCAAAGCTGTTATATATAGGGTGGCTATGAGTCGCAGGCAATTCAACAGCACACAACAACAAATCCTGATGCCACTTTCATTCAGCTTCTGCAATTATCTTCTCAGTACACAGCTTGAATAAAGGATAGAACTCTAACATACAATTTTCCTGAATTTAAACCAGTGTTTCCTCATTCTGTACAGAAAATTACTTACTGGTTTCACATGAGAATTAAGTGTTCTTGGGTTCCTACATTTCTTAATGTTAGCCAAATTATTTTATGACTCACACAGTCAAATTCTTTTGCAACAATAGCAATATTCAGTAGGACAGCAAAAAGAGAAATGTTGAGGTGTGTGTGTGTGTGACTGAAACTCTCATACAAATTGATGAGATGTAAAATGGTGCAACTATTATTTATTTTGTAAATATTTTCATGGTTTTTCATGTAATCATTCATACATATCATGTTTTATATATGTACTTTGTGTTTTAGATAATTATTCATGTTGTTGTTGTTGATTGCCTTCGAGTCGAGTATGACTCATAGTGACACTATCACAAGTGGCTTGAAGACTCTCTACAACTATGGACATTTATCAAAGTTCATAGAGTTTCTGGAGGCATATTATTTAGGAAATGGATGCCACTCCTGCTCATATACATTTTCTTTTATAAAATTAATTGCCACTGTTCTATTTCTATTATTATCCCATCTTTTCAACCCCCCATTGAACCTTTCCCATTACTTCACATGTCCTCCACCCCTAAGCTCTTCTATCACACTTATTTTTCTCTCTCCCTCTTATCCTGGCCCCCTTCTCTCTTTTCCCTTTTAAACATTTATACATACCTTATTTAGTTATAACAATATTGGCCTTATTCAGTATTTGCCTTATGTGGCTGAGATATGTCACTCAGCATAATGCTCTTTAATCTCTTCCAAGTTATATAGTATTTTATAAAATTATTGTTCCTTAGTGGTGCATAGTAGTCTACTGTGTAAATGTACCAAAATACCTGTTGAAAAACAGTGTAGTGCTTCCTTAAAAAGTAAAATAGAAATATCATTTGATTAAAAAATTCCAAAAGTTTATATTAAAAAGAACTAACAACTTCCACTGAAACAGATATATGCACAGCCACAGAAACAGACATATACACATCCATGTTCATTGACACAACTTCACTGACAGTATCGAAGAATTGTAAACAACACAAGTGCCCATCACCAGATGAATGGATAATAAAAAAAACCTATGGCACATTTGCACAATGGAGTACTAGGCAATAATTCTCTCTTCTCTTTCACTGCTGGCAAGTCAGAATCAGCTCACAGCTGACCCTCCAGTGCATTTTCCAAGGTTGTAAATCACATGGAGGAACTTGCCCATCTTTCTGCCTGAGAGCATTTGTAGAGTTTGATCCATGACAGAGGTGCCACCTTTGGGTTAGTCATGCAATACTGTGTGGATTAAGCCAGTAGAGCTCTGAAAGCAAATAAAAGTCACTATATCACTGTCATTGTTTAAGATCAAATGGTAAGGACAGGTTTAAATGCAGCTAGAATAATTCTTGGATGGTTACCAGGGATGAGAAGGGAAGAAAAAGGAAATAGAAAGTCATGAATAAGTAATGGATGAATAAAATGAAATAAGATGGATGAAAAAGAAATGGCAATTAAAATGAGTTGATGAGACATTGTAAATAATTACATTAATCCCCTATAGTAAATGTTATTAGAATGTATTAATGGGAAATTAAATAATAATGTTATAAAACAAAATGATCAAATGAATCTCAATGTGATTTGTAAACTGTCACTCAAAAAATAAAAGTAGAAAAGCAAAAAATAATAAATAGATCATTCACATGAAGGGTAATTTAAGTAATATACAATAAGAGATTTGTCAAATTTTATAGTTAATTAGTTTTATTAATTAAAATTAATGTTCTGAAAACATGAATGAGTTATTAAATTAAAAACCAATAAGATTTGCTAACTTTTAATTAAATAAATAAATATTAATAAAAAACCAACCCATGGGACATTCACATAATGAAATTATTATGTACCATTGAGCCTGAAACAACTCATGGCACATCCTTCAGTGGGTTTTCAGAGGCAGTTAATAGTACATGAGGAGATTACTCATCTTTCTTCTGTGGAGCAGCTATTGAATTTGAGCCATGCTAATTCTGGTTGACAGTGCAACTCCTTACCAATACTATTGAGTCTAAATTAACCCATATCTGACACTCAAGTGCAGTAGGAATGATAATTAATTTGCACAAAACGGTATAACATGTCTGAAGGATGTATTGTTGTTGGTGTTAAGTGTCGTTGAGTCAAAGGCGGTTCATAGTGACCCTATGAAGGAGAGTCCTCAATGCTTGGGTGACTTTCATCCTATCTCCAGGTTCATAGGGTTTCCGGAGGCAAGCTATTACCAAAGTGGATGCGACTCCTGCTTCCAAGCTTGTTCAATTGGGGAGCTCCACCCCACTCTCTGTCCGCATTGGGTAACCAGCCATTAACGCATTTGACACATCAGTGTCACAAGAAGGATGCATTGTTGTTGTTGTTGTTATGTGCCGTTGAGTCGTTTGCGACTCATAGCGACCCTATGCACAACAGCCCTAAACCCTGCTCTATCCTGTGCGAATCGCACTGACTCCAACACACCTATCCCGATTACCCAGTCACCCAATCAATCCATCTCATAGAGGGTCGTTCCCTCCCGCGCCGTCCCTCCACCCTCCCAAGCATGATGTCCCTCTCCAAGGACCCGTCCCTCCTGGCAACATGTCCAAAGTATGTCAGACGAAGCCCCAGAATCCTTGCCTCCAAGGAGTAGCCTGGTTTAACCCTCTCCAGGATGAATCTGTTTGTTTTCTTGGCAGTCCATGGTACATTCAATACTCTTCTCCAGCACCACAGCTCAAAGGCGTCAATTCTCCTTCTGTCCTCCCTAGTCATTGTCCAACTCTCTGATGCATAACAAGTGATTGCAAAGACCATGGCCTGTATCAGGCGCACCTTAGTCTCCAGAGAGACACCGTTGCTCTTGAGTACTTTAGAGAGGTCCCTAACAGCAGACTTTCCCATCGCAGTATGCTTTTTGATTTCCTGACGGCTGGTGCCAAGAGTGTTGACCACGGAGTCGAGCAAACTGAAGCTGTGAACAATCTCAATCTCTTCACCATCCATCCTGACTCTGCCAGAATATTAAATGATCCAGGAAGTATTAAAAGAAGATGGAAAGAATATACTGAGTCATTGCATCGAAAGGAATTGGCAGGCACAGAAGAATTTAATGAAACAACATAGGAGCAAGAGTCTATAGTGATGAAGGAACAAATTCAAGCTGTTTTGAAGGAAATAGCAAAAAATAAGGCCCCAGGAATAGATGGTATATCAACAGACATATTTCAGCTAACAGATGCTGACCTGAACATGCTCACCAACTTGTGTGGAAAAATCTGGAGAACAACCACTTGGCCAACTGACTGGAAGAGATCTATATTTGTTCCCATTCCAAAGAAGGGTGACCCAACAGTGTGGAAACTATAGAACGATATCATTGATTTCACACTCAAGCATGATTCTACTGAAGATAATCCAAAAACGACTGGAACAGCACATCAGCAGAGAACTGCCAAAAGTCCAGGCTGGCTTTAGAAGGGGTTGTGGTACTAGGGATATTGTAGCTAATGTTAGATGGATTTTGACTGAAAGCCAAGAGTACCAGAGGAATGTCTATCTGTACTTCATTGATTATGCAAAGACGTTTGACTGTGTGGATCATAACAAACTGTGGCTGGCTCAGAGAAGAATGGGAATCCAAGAACACTTGATAGTGCTAATGCGAAACCTGTACTTGGACCAAGAGGCAGTTGTCAGAACAGAACAAGGAAACACTGCATGGTTCAAAATTGGGAAGGGCGTGTGCCAGGGATGTGTCTTGTCTCCATACCTTTTCAACCTGTATGCAGAACAGATTATCCAGGAGGCTGGGCTCTATGAGGAGAAACGAGGGGTCAAGATTGGTGGAAGATCTATTAACAATCTGCATTATGCAGATGACACAACACTGCTTGCTGAAACTGAGGAGGACCTGAAGCGCTTGCTGCAGAGGGTCAAGCACTGCAGCCTTCAATATGGATTGAGGCTCAATGTCAAGAAGACAAAGATTCTCACCACTGGACTGATTGGCAGCATCAGGATGGATGGTGAATAGATTGAGATTGTTCACAGCTTTAGTTTGCTTGGCTCCACAGTCAACAGTCTTGGCACCAGTATTCAGGAAATTAAAAGGCACATTGCCATGGGAAAGTCTGATGTTAGGGACCTCTCCAAAGTACTGAAGAGCAACGGTGTCTCTCTGGAGACTAAGGTGTGTCTGATACAGAACATGATCTTTGCAACCACTTGATATGCATCCAGGGAGTTGGAAAATGACTAGGGACGATAGAAGGAGAATTGATGCTTTTGAGCTTTGGTGTTGGAGAAGAGTATTGAATATACCACGGACTACTAAGGGGAAAAAAAACAGATTTATACTGGAGAGGGTTAAACCAAGCTGCTCCTTGGAGGCAAGGATTCTGAGGCTTCATCTGACATACTTTGGTTATGTTGTGAAGAGAGACCGGTCCTCTGAGAAGGACATCATGCTTGGGAGGGTGGAGGGCAGGCGCAGGAGGGGAAGACCCTCTATGAGGTGGATTGATTGAGTGACTGGGGTAATCGGGATGGGTGTGTCAGAGACAGTGAGGTTGGCACAGGATAGAGCAGAGTTTAGAGCTGTTGTACACAGAGTTGCTATGAGTCGCAAACAACTCAATGGCACATAACGACAACAACAATGTTAAGTGAAAAAAAATCAGCCCTAAAAGGATAAATACTGTACAAGATCACCATTATGAAAAGCTAAAGTAAGGTTTTCACAAATGTAGAACTCTTCTTGGATAGCTACCAGACATAGGAACAAGAAGAGAAGGAAAATGAGTAAGTAGGTAATAGGTCCATTAATACAGGAGAAATAAAAGACAATGAACAATAAGAGAACCTTTCTACATTGTAGTTAATTACATTAATTTTAATTAGTGTTACAGACCAAAATGTTCATGAATAATTGAATGAAAATTCAATATGATTTGTAATTTTTCACTGAAAGCCAATAAAAAAAGAAATGAAATACTGACATTTATCTGAAAACAATACTTTTTAAATACCCCTTTGAAGGGCTGCTTTAATTTAATAAATTAAGTAAAGTTTTCCTGAAACTTTTTAAATTTTATTTTGATTGCGCTTTAAGTAGAAATTTGCAAATAAAACTGGTCTTCCATTCATTCATATGCATGTTGTTACGTAACATTAATTATAAGACAAGCTGGACAATGACTAGGAATGATAGAAGGAGAATTGATGCCTTTGAACTGTGGTGCTGGAGAAGAGTATTGAATATAACATAGATTGCTAAGAATGAACAGGTTCATCCTTGAGAGGGTTAAACAGGCTGCTCCTTGGAGGCAAGGCTTCTGAAGCTTCATCTGACATACTTTAGACATGTTGCAAAGAGGGATCAGTCCTTGGAGAGGGACATCATGGTGGGGAGAGTGGAGGGATGGTGCAGGAGAGGAAGGCACTCTATGAAATGGATTGCTTCAGTGAATGGGGTAATGAGGGTAGATGTGTCGGAGACAATAAGATTGACACAGGACAGAGCAGGTTTTATGGCTGTTGTACATAGGGTCACTATGAATCGCAGGCAAATGGATGGCACATAAAAACAACAACAACAATGTAATCACGCTTTTCCTACTTCCTCCCTGTAATTCTCATTTCCATCAATACTTCTAGCCTACCCATTCCTACCTTCTGGGTTTTATCTTTGGGAAAATGCTACTCTTTTGACCTTATATAGGTGATATTCTAAATGAGTGCCTCCCTTCTGCAACTATTCACCTTAAAGGCCTGCCATTGTTTGGCTAAAAGTTGAATGATGGGAGTGAGTTTTATTCCAGATTTGAAAGGTGATTAAAACACTAGTTTCTGACTCTGTTGCGTGAGTCTCTATGGAACTTCTGTGCCAGGCTCTTTTGATATTGTAAATTCTGTCACTTTTTCTTCTTCAGTGAATCAAGAATGATCAGTGGTAGTAGCCAGGCACCATCTACTTCTTCTGGTCTCAGTATTATGGAATTTGAAGTTCATGTGATCCATTAGACTTTTGGGCAAATGATTTCTATGCATTTTTACTTTTCTTCTCTCGTCTTTGTTCTGAACTGGAATAGACCAGCAGTTTAACTTTAGATAGCTGTTATAAAACTTTTAAGATCCTAGTCACTACTCATTAAAAAATTCCAAATGTACACCAGTGTCTGTTATAACCAATTGTCCTTTAAGATGTCCCAAGGTCCCTGTAACTGGGAACTCATTTTCTCAGGGTGATGGGTCACAACTAAGAAGTTTACTTAATTTTACAGTTTATATCATTGCATAGGCAAATATGAATGTATAAATATAATAGATAGCAATTAAGTAATTTTAAGTATGTTTACAAGAAATTTTATCTAACGTTATTATTGTTAGGGAGATCTGGTGGGCTAGTGGCAAGAAGCTGCACTGCAATCCCTAAGACATGTGGTTCAAGGCCACCAGCCATTCTGCTGGAGAAAATGGGCAATCTCCTCCCGTGCTATTAACTGCCTCTGAAAACCTGCTGGAGGGTGAGCTATGGATCAGTTCCAACTCTATGGTACTCACAACAACAACACCAATTATTGCTTATGTTTATCATACTAATATGAATGTATCTGCTAAGTCTGTGCATGACCATGAGCGTGGTCTCTTTTTATTCTCTTTTAAAAATCCACTGCATTAAGTTTGTTTTTTTAGAAGTAGTTTAATTTAACCAATGGAGGTACTTATAATTTAACTACATGTGTGAGATAGGTGTGGTTTTTTTAAAAAAATATTGTTTTTCATCATTATAGTGGAGAAGAGATTGAACTTGTCAACAATTTATTCTTGCTTAGATGCACAGTCAACATAATTGGTACTAGCAGTCAGAAGATTGGGAGACATACAGCATTGGAAAAGTCGACTGTCAGTCCAGTATGTGCAACCAAAGGTTCCTTGGGAGCAAAAGAAGGTGAAGCTTTGTCTCACATATTTTTGACATGTTATTAGGATGCCCCTGGAAAGGGGCATTATGCTTGAGCAAAGGAAAGGAAGATACTCAAAGGGATAGACTGATACACTGTCTGTGACAATGGACTCAAATGTGTTGAGGATGATAAGGATGGCACAGGATGGGACCGGATTAAGATCTATTGTTCATAGAGATGCTATGAGTCCTATTAACTTGACAGTACTTAGCAACAACCACCACAATGACAATATATACTTCATTAAAATTTATCAATGTTTTTTATTATCAACTTTCATCAAATCCCCATTGCACTTTGCCTGTTTCTTCACCTCACTTCTACCAATTACCTTTCTACTAATCTCTGTTGTCCTCTCTTCTCCCCTTCTCCCACTCCATTTGAATAGTTATACATATCCCAACTTGCTAACTTGCTAATTGCAGTAGCCATATTGTTCTTTCATCAGTTCTTCCCAGGTAAATCCTCCCTTCTCCTGATCCTTTACAGTCTTCATTGTCTATGAATTCTTCTGCTTTTTCTCTACCCACCCCCTCCAGTTATAGTCCTATTTTTACCTTAGCAGGCTTATACAAAATTTGTCTTTTTGTGACTGAGTTATTTCACTCAGAAGAATATTCTCTAGACTTGCCCATGCAATGTAGTAGTATTTTACAAATTCTTCATTGTTTTCAGTGCAGCATTGTATTCCATTACGTGAATGTACCACAATGCTTCCACCATTCTTTTGTTGATGGGCATTTGGACTGTTTCTATCTTCTTACTACTATGAATATTGCGATAAAAATAGGTGTACAAATATCCATTTGTGTCTCAGCTTTAATTTCCTTGAGATATATTCCTAGCAGTGGAATAGCTGAATCAAATGGGTTTTCTATGTTCACCTTTTTCAGGAAATGCCAAACTGTCTTCCATAATGGTTTCATTTTACAGTTTTACATTTTACAGTTCCTCCAGATGTACATGAAATTTCCAATCTCTCTGAACCCTCGCCAACCTTTCTATTTTTTCGCTGTCCTGTTAAAAATTGCTATTGCTGCTGGGGTGAGATAGTATCTCACTTTTGTTTTGACTTGTATCTCTTTAATTACTAGTGATTTTGAACTTCATGAGTTTGTTGGTCAGCCACAAGTCTTCCTTGTTGAAGAGTCTTTTCCTGTCTTTTGTCCATTTTGTATTGGGTTATCAGTCTTTTTTCTTGTGGAGTTATTGCAATGTTCTGTATTTTAGTTATCAATCTCTTGTCTGAAATGTTGTTGCCAAATATTTTTCCCAGTCTGTAGGCATTCTTTTCACCCTATTGGAAACATATCTTTTATACACATGAGGATTTGATTTTTCAGTTCTCATTCATCAGTCTTTTTTCTCCTGGTTGTATGTATTTTGCTGCTTGCAAGTCAGTTCATTACATAGATTGTTGTTGCTGGTAGGTGCCATCAACTCATCTATGACTCATAGCAACACTGTCAACCACAGAGCTGGACCTTGCCCTGTCCTGTGCCTTCTTCACCATCTCCTGATATGTTCCAGTCCATGTTGACTATATGTTGAGCCTATTGTTACAGTCACTGTGCCAAAACATCTTCTTGAAGGTCTTCCTGTCTTTTCATTGTTGTTGTTGTTGTTATGTGTCGTCGAATTGCCTGCAACTCATAGCGACCCTATGTACAATAGCTCTAAATCCTGCTCTATCATTTGCCAATCTTATTGTTTCTGACAGGTCTATCCCCTTTACCCCAGTGACTGAATCAATCCATCTCATTGAGGGTCTTCCTCCCCTGTGCTGTCCCTCAACCATCCCAAGCATGATGTTCCTCTCCAAGGACTTATCCTGCCTTGCAACATGTCCAAAGTATGTCAGACAGAGCTTCAGAATTCTCTCATCCAAGGAGCAGCCTGGTTTCACCCTATCCAGGATGAACTTGCTCTCCTTGCAGTTCATGGTATATTCAATACTCTTCTCCAGCACCAAAGTTCAAAGGCATCAACTCTACTTCTATCACCCCTCATCATGCTCTCTGATGCATAGCAAGTAATTGCAAAGACCATGGTCTCTATCAGGTGCACCTTAGTCTCCAGACTGACATCGTTGCTCTTCAGTATTTTGGAGAGGTCTCTGACAGCAAACTTTTCCAATGCAATTAATCTTTTAATTTCCTGGCTGATGGTACCAAGAGTATTGACTGTAGAGCTAAGCAAACTGAAGCTGTCAACAATCTCAATCTCTTCATCATCCATCATTTTACTACCAATCAGCCCAGTGATGAGAATCTTTGTTTTCTTGATTTTGAACTTCAATCCATATTGAAGGCTGCATTTCTTGAACTTCTTCTGCAAGCACTTCAGGCCCTCCTCAGTTTCAGCAAGCAGGGTTTTGTCATCTGCATAATGGAGATTGTTGATGAGTCTACCTCCAATCTTGATGTCATACTTCTCCTCATAGAGCCCAGCCTCCTGAATAATCTGTTCTGCATATATATTGAAAAGATATGGAGATAGGATACATCCTTGACACACACCCTTCCCAACTTTGAACCATGCAGTGTTTCCTTGCTCTGTTCTGACGACGGCCTCTTGGTTACAGTAGAGGTTTCTCATTAACACGATCAAGTGTTCTGGGGTTCTCATTCTTCTCAGAGTCAGCCACAGTTTGTTGTGATCCACACAAATTCCTTTGCATAGTCAATGAAACACAGATAGACATGCCTCTGGTACTCTTGGCTTTCAGCCAAGATCCATCTGACACTAGCTATAATATCCTTCATGCCACGGTCTCTTGTAAATCCAGCCTACACTTCAGGCAGTTCTCTGTTGATGTGCTGTTCCAGTTGTTTTTGGATAATCTTCAGCAGAATCTTGCTTGCATATGATATCAGTGATATTGTTCGATAATTTCCACACCCTGCCAGATCACCTTTCTTTGGAATGGAAACAAATATAGATCTCTTCCAGTCTGTAGGTCAGGTGATTGTCCTCCAGATTTCTTGGCACAACTTGGTGAGCACATCCAGTGCAGCATCTGTTTGTTGAAATATGTCAATCGGTATGCCATAAATTCCTAGGGCCTTTTTTTTTTTACCAATTCTTTCAGTGTAGCTTAAACTTCTTCCTTCATCACCACAGGCTCTTGCTTGAACGTTGTTTTATGAAATTCTTCTGTGTCCATTAATTCCTCTTGGTACAATAACTCTGTATACTCTTTCCATCTTCTTTTAATGCTTCTGGATCATTTAATATTCTGCCCAAAGCATCCTTAAGTATTGCAACTTGACGTTTGAATTTGTTCTTCAGTTTCTTCATCTTAAGAAATGATGGGGAAAAAAAAACCACTGAGTGAGTTCAGCACTTTTGATTTTCTGACTCTAGTTCCTCACACATTTCATTGTAATACTTTACTTTGTCTTCCCGCATTGCCCTCTGGAATCTTCTTCTCAACTCCTCAACATCATGATTTCTTCCCTTTGCTTTGGCTTCTTGGCTCTCCAGTGCAATATTTAGAGTTTCTTCTGATATTCATCTTGGTCTTTTCTTCCTTCTTTGTCTTTGTAATGACCTTTTGCATTCTTCCTGGATGATATTCTTGGTATCTTCCCACAGCTCATCTGGCCTTCGCTCATTAATATCCAAGGCCTCAAATCTGTTCCTGAGATAGTTTTGAAATTCAGGTGGGATAGACTCAAGGTCAAATTTTTGTTCCTATGGACTTGATTTAATTTTCCTCAGCTTCATCTTGAACTTGCATATGAGTAGTTGGTGGTCTGTTCCACTATCAGCACCTGGCCTAGTTTTACAGCTGATATTGAGCTTCTACAGTGATTCCACAGATGTAATAGATTTTATTTCTATGCATATGATCAGGTGAAATCCATGGTATAGCCTGTGTGTGTGTTTCTTATAAAATGTATTTGAAATTAATAAGTCATTGATTGTGCAAAATTCTATCATTCAATCCTTCTTCATTTCTGTCACCAAGTTCATGTTTTCCAACTGCTGATCCTTCTTCTCTATTTCCAACTTTTACATTCTAGTCACCCATTAATAATATTTTTATCATTCATATACATCCTATTTCATGCATGTACATTGTGTTCCATACAATCCTTAATTTATATTACATTTCATTCATTTATACAGTAGAGGGTTTTGTTCCTCCTTTACAATCATCTCACCAACAATTACTTTTGTGAGAGCATATAAACCATCTTCGTTATGCTTCATGTCCTAATATCCTCTTTTTAGATAGCCAGTTGCTAATTTGCCCATCCCATGTCCCTTTTGCTGAAGAAGTCTCTGTTCAACTTGGAAACTTTGAGCATCTGCATCCATAAGCAAATTCTAATCCACAGTAAGCCATCAGACTGAAGTAATTTCTCTTTTGTTGACCTTCCACTTTTCCAAACATCATGTTCTTTTCCAAGAACTAGCCCTTCCTAATTGTTGTTGTTATGTGCTGTCTAATTGCTAGTGACTCATGGCGACCCTATGTACAACAGTTCTGAACCTTGCTCTATCCTGAATAGGGAGGATGAGAGAACATGTATGCAGACAGTGCAGGCAGAGGGAAATCTTCAAGTACGAAGTAAGCTACTTGAAGGAAGTACTTAGGTGGGCTATTTGTGAGGAAGTGGCTTATAGTGGCAGTGAAGTCAGAATGGTTCAGAGGAAGCTGAAACCAAGGCTGGTGGGAAACAGTGGGTTGAGGAGTACCCTGCCCTATCACTGAGTCATGGGCAGGCTTGGAGCCTGGTGTTAAGACTGGACGACAATGAAGATAGTTAGTCAGCTGCTCTCTCTTAAGGGCGTGCTGCTGGCTGCTTTTGGGCCTCCTTCCTGTAACTGAACCAGTTCCTCAATAGGAGACGTCTGTGTACTGGCCTCTGAGTATAATGGGGTTATGGCAGGAGGGAAAGGACATAGTGAGGCATCACTTTGTACTTTGTTGCATTGACAGATAGAGTCGGGGTCACTTCTGGTTGGTGTCCTAATTTCCAGAACTATGCCTGGCACACTGGATACCCTCAACAGATATTTGATGAAATACTGAGAGCAGAAGACAAAGATCTTCTGAATCCTGTGGGAATAGATTTTTTGGGGGGGTTGTTATCTCTACCCCAGGTGTTCAAAGTACAGAGGACAGTGCCATGCTGCAGAGGTGACACACAAGCAATCCTTTGTGTCTGGGAGACAGAGGGCACTGGGGGCTTAGGTCATCAGAGAGGCTTCCCAGGAGGCAGGAGGGATGAGCTGCAGGTCAGCAGAGAAGGGGAAAACTGGGCCTGAGCAAGTTCATTCGAGGTAGATAGCAAGATATTTGGGGTAGGGGAGGACAGAGTGAGACATGGGGACTGAGGTAAGCTGGAGAGGTGGAGGCCGTGTGAGTGTGGAGTGTCTTGGTTGCCTTAAAAGGTCTCCTTTTAATGAAGCAGGCTAATGTGAAGTACAGAAAGAGAACTTGAAAATCCAGGGAATGACAGTCTTCTTCAGTTTTTCAGTGGTGGTTTGCTGCAGCGGAGAGCATGCAGGCTTTGCCTTTGGTGCCCTGAAGTTCAAGGTTTATGGCAGGGTCACACGTGAACCCACATACTTGTATGTTGTTGATTTGGAAAACACATAGTGGCCACATGATGATGGATTTTCTGCCATTTCTGGGTCCTGGACAGTGTATCTTCCACTCGATCTGCCCAGCACGTCCTGCTCAGCTGCTCCTATTTTTCTAGTCTTTCTGGTCCTTTGCTTACAGGTATACACTTCTGTTTTCTGATCAGATTTGCTGGCACCAGCTATTGGGACTGCCTCTCTGGTTTCCAACTCTAGCTAGACTGAGACTTATGGGATATAAGTCAAACCAATTTTCTTCTTGCACATGAAATCATGGGAATCCCACCCAGAACACTTGATCTTTCTAATGTGAAACCTATACTTGGACCAGGAGGCAGTCGTCAGAACAGAGCAAGGAAACACAGCATGGTTCAAAATTGGGAAGGGCTTATGCCAGGGATGCATCCTATCTCCATGCCTTTTCAACCTATATGCAGAACAGATTATCCGGGAGGCTGGGCTCCATGAGGAGAAATGTG